>NC_141371.1:5543624-5698759 GCF_963921425.1 Dryas octopetala
TAATTCTAGACCCTTATGGCCTTATATTTGACTGTATGTGAAATGTATGTTATAACTTATAAGCTCTCTAAAAAGAAATACAAATTAAGTTAAATGATTAGGCTGAGAATTTGTACTTTTACTCTCAGAAAATAAATGCTAAAAAGCCTAAAAATAAATAGCTAGGATGGTGAGAACATTATTATATTAGCTAGCTAAGCTAGCTAGGCATTATTTTAATTACGTATTTGGTGATATACTGATATCTAATCTAGCTAGCTAGCACTATACGTACGGAGTCTGTGATATGGGCTGTAACTCCGTTCGGTGGAGGGACTGAAAATTTGGGCGGTAGGCTCTCTCTCTCTCTCTGTAAATGTGTAAATGTGTAAATGTGCAAATGTGCAAATGTGCAATTCATGTCTGTCTGGCTTACTGCTTGTCTGTCCAACTCAAATTCTCGATCTCATGAAGCAAGCAAAAGATTTGGTTTTGAGAGTTTTCTATCCATCAGTTTTGTTTTGTGAATCGACAGAGAAGATCAACGTTAGCATGACGATGTCACCTGAACTGAACATACCCATCCACATCCTACCCACTATCTATGTATATAAACTCATACAGTAACAGTAGTAGGAGTAAGACACTAGCTAGACCACCCCAGCAGTTGCTTTCTATTCTCTTGTGTGTCAGACCAAGTCGATCTACCTGAACTTTTGTTTCCAAATAGAGATTATCTCCCCTCCTATACAGTATACACAACATTTGAGAAACGCATCAATATCCAATTCAATTGCTATTAATCTTCCCTATTTTACAATTCAACAAATGTGAGCTGCTTTCTTCTTTTTCTTCAATTTTTTTTAATTCTTATTTTATAGTTTAGTTTAATGATCAAAATTGTATATTTTTTATATCACTTATTAAAAATTATTTCTGTAAAAAATAACTAAAATAGAATAATATTTAATTATGTAAATATTATCAAATAAATAGATAATTTTTGTAATAATTAAATTTATGTCTGTTTATTTAATGATAATTACATGACTACATAATCTGATTCATTTTTTATACAAATATTTTTAAATAATAATCTAAAAGACGAATAATTTCATGACTGTTAAATAATAATAATAAGAGAAAAATAAAGTAAAAGGTAGAAATTGTAGTTAACATTTGTCATATAATCCCATTGGTCGAATATGTATATAAACTCATCCTATTAATGTTTATACTTTTACAGTATGATCAAAAGATAACAATTTAGATTGTTTGGTAATATAATGCAGAAGTTTGAACATTAATTTAAGAATGTAGAAGGGTATTTTTAAGTCTTATTATATAAGTATATTTTTTTATACTATATCTTACAAATATATACTTATCTTTTAATTATATTATTATTTATATTATAACACATGTAAATTAATTATACCATAATTTCTGTTATAATTATAAATAATAATTTTTTTCAAAGGTCTCTTCACATAAATGATTTATATTAATAACGTAAAGCACGTGTGATCCAATATGTTTGATTGCCTATTTTGATACTATATAAAAAAAAGATTAGAATATCAACCTCAATTAATAGACAACAAATACAGAAACGTGATGATCTCATATCTTGTCATTGCAAGTTTAGAATTTTCATAATTGCGTGCACATTTTCCCAAATATATTTACTGGGAATATATCCCTCGAGTATATTAGGTTGAGAGCCATTAAGGAAGATGTGTAACCTGTTGGGTTGTACCTGTAAAGTTAGATTTGCATACTGTTGCTGAAGCTGGGTGAGGTTTGGCCACATCGATCTGTGTGGATCAGCTAGGCCTATCCAATCCTCTTAATTTACACTACACATTTGTATTAATTATTTTTTTCCACCACATATACATTTATAGTTAAATAACTTAAATACAGGCTTACAATTGTGTACATGATTTATTCTTATAGAGCAAATATGATACTTCGCAATCCCCTATGTATATATCAATTTAAGGACACAAATGTTGGTTGGTCACTTTGGTCCGACAGATTCACAGGAGAATTGGTAGCCAGCATGCCCTGTCAAAATTGAAACTGAATATATAGGGCTATATATTGTCAGAACTTGTGTAATGAAATAATGAATGGCAGTATGGCACACAGACATATCTGCTTAGTTTGCAACAGTGTTTTTTCTTAAACTAAGCTCAATAGGAGATGTCGAACATCAAGACAACATTTTTCATAGAAAAAAATCGCAATAACACTTGTATTAGTGAAAAATAGAAAATCAAAACGATGCTTCCTCTTTTAGAAGTTACCATGTACATAAATTCTCATTAAAAAAACATATACATAAATATATATGAAATTATATTAAAAAATGTTTAAAAAAAAACCCTCTTGAGAGTGTTTTTGACAAAAATAAATCTAGCATACTTATTTTATATTATGAAATTCATTCACGTGGTTACTTTTTAAACTATTTGGTCCATTTTTAAATGAGTTGTATATGACTATATACGTATAACTGAACAACAATTATAAATTAAGAATGTTTGACTACTTTATATATGGTCTCTTAAATGACCCATTATATCCATATTATTATTGAAAATTAGTATGCATTAGTAGATAATTATCTTCCTTAAAATAGCAATTTTTAACCTACCCATAAAAATAATGAATTGCTTCTTCTATAAAAAGACGTAGCACAAACTTAATAAATAACTAATACCACGCATATTATTTCAATATTTTGAAATTAAATCTACTACTAGGTGAAAAAAGAGAGAAGAAAAAGACTATTCAGCCTAAATGTTTTATCAATGCATGCATCAATTATGGGACCTCTTTATTGTATATTTGTATATTGCCAATGGCTAATAGGCCCAATAAATGCTTAATTTAAAAAAAGGGAGTCAATGGGATCGGCATTCAAAACTATAAAGAACATTTCAATCTCGAATATGAGGAAGTTGGCTCCTGCCTTTTGGTTGTGGTAAATGGCACCTTTTGCCCAAATTAGTAATTTGCACCTCACATTACGTCGTGTAATCTATCTTAAGAGACATGCAAACCACAACACTTTAATCAATTACCTATCTCCTTTTGGCTTCTGCTTTATAATCTCTACTTACACTTTTTCTCTTTAAATCAAGAATGTAACTATTAAATAGTTTTTACCTTTTGATTGCCTACCGAAAAGTAGTGTTAAAAGAAGCGTGCTTTTGTTTGAAAATTAGTGTCCACATCAGCAATTAGTAAGAAAGAACTAGCTTAGAATAGTATATTAGGCAAATATGGGGATCATTCAGTAAATAACCCTATAGCAAAAACCTAATTTATTCGTTTTGGTTTAAAAGTTGAATAGTCAATAGCTCGTGTGTTCACCTTATATCAGCGATCTATCATTGCTCAGCTTGCATATTTTATATAAAACATTCCAACCGTTGTGATCAAGACACTTGTCATTTGCTAGACCACCAACATTCTTAAGGGATTTTCCAACACAATTAAAGTGGAAAAGCTTTTCTAACTCTTTGGTGTGAGTTGGGTCTGAAAAGGTGTATTCAACTTTTGCATTCAAACTCTCTTACATGCAACGTATCGCATACGAGTTATGTGATCAATTTTATCTTTATATAAAACTAATACTTTTTTACCGTTTTTGGTCGTAGAGATGCATGTTTTATCTTTTTGTATTATGCGATTCTATTGTGTGTACCTCAAAATAACATTTTCCAATACAACGTCACTTTAGTAATAGTGCCGTAGGAGAATAACAATGCAAGGTGCACCAGACACTTTATATGTACACAATAATACACCCAATATTTTTAATTTATTATTTATGAATATAAAATTTAAAAAATGAATAAAAGAAGAAAACCTCGAAAAGCGGGATGTAAGAGGCAATAAACGGAAGTAAGGAAAAGGGTGTTGTTTGGCGGATCAGTAGAGTGTGGAGAAGGGCAAATTCAGCCTTTCATTCATCACTCACTCACTCTCTCAACTCTGTTCCCGCGTTTTCACGTGCGTCATCACCACCCAATTACGGAATAAATATAAATATAAATATAGTTGTAATTTGTAAACCCTCCCCACTATAAATATTATAATTATTACATTCCCAAATAAACAATTCCCAGAACGAAAAATATATAAAAAAGGAAAATCAGAAAACGACAAGACCCAAAACCTGTCAGAAATATCTGTCACCACAGTTAGTTCAATTATTACCGGAAATAGCCGGTCATCGTCCGGTTTCTCGAAACCCTATGCTCACCACCCCCAGAGAGAGAGAGAGAGAGAGAGCGACTGTAACAAGATTTTGTTTTTGTGCAAAATCTCTCTGGACTCTCTGGACTCTCTGTGTGTGAGTGAGTGATATCGATAAGAGTTTGTGTGTTGTTTGTATTTGTGTGTGTATGAGGATGCGTGAAGTGAACAACTCCCCATACCCTACTCCCCAATCCTCAATCAATTCAATTCACGTATGCCTCTCTGTTTTTAAACTGAGCTAGAAGCTGCTCTCTCTCTCTCTCTCTCTCTCTCTGCCGTATGTGCTTGTAATATTATTGCTCAGAGTAGTAGAAGATCACCATCATCATGATGATAATAGTACTGTAGCCTTTCATTTCACCATCTCTTTCACTGTTCTTCCTCTCACCCAATTATCCTCTTTCTAATTACTCCACTTACCCCTACCTTACCCAACTTGTACTACTCTCTTTCTCTCTTTTTCTATGGCGGAGGGTTTTGAGCCATACCATGTCCCACAACAGAGCAGAAGAGATAAGCTCCGAGTGGTCGCTCAAACCCATGACCCGACTTGTATAGAACCAGGAGCACCACCTCACCACCATCATCATCTTCACGGTTTGATCCCTCTCTACGACCCCACCTCACTCATCTCCTCCTCCGATTTGCTAACCTGCGCAAACCCAGCTGTGAAAGAAGAGGGACATGGTCAAGGTCAAGTCAATTTAATGATGGGTTTTGTCAATGGAGGAGGTGTTGTGAATAATAACAACGCCTCTTCTAATTCCACTTCTTCTTCTTCGTCCACTTTTCATCGCAACCCGTACTTGGATCCGCAACCCGCTTTCCCCATAAACCCCGCCTCCATTCACGACATCAACAGCGGTAACTTTTTTCTTTACCCCCAACACAATCTCCACAACCTCAGAGATTTCGACAACCACCAAGCCGTTGGCTATGGCGGTGCTCATCATGATCATAATGAAGTCGTAGTCTTCAAGCCCGAACCGCTATCTCTATCCCTCTCTTCTCAACCCACCCACCACCACAACAACCACCAGCAACTTCCTCTAGAGCTCAATCTTCAAAGATACGGGTCATCCATTTACAATTCGGGCGTCAATGTTGCTTCCGCCTCCAATGATATCATCAATGGGCCCACCAGCTCCGGTCCTCTCGGGCCTTTCACCGGCTACGCTTCGATTTTGAAGGGATCGAGGTTCTTGAAACCCGCGCAGCAGTTGCTCCAAGAGTTCTGCGATGTGGGTACTAGTCGTGAAATTTACACTGCTAAAGCTGTGGTAGCAACCGATTCGTGTTTCATGGATCCTCCTATTGAGAGCTTCAGCGCCACCGTCATCGACAACGATCCACTCGCCGAGACTCGGGGAAAGAAGTCCAGACTAATTTCCATGCTCAACGAGGTATGAATATGAAGCTACTGTAGTTTCTTTTAATTTTCATTTGCATTTCATTTGCGATGAGTGTAATAGTACCATTCTTGGATCATATTATTATTCTTTTGATGAACTCTTGTTGTTGTTGTGTTTGAGGTGATTTTTTGTCTAGATCTTCCTTGGAGATGTGACTTTTATGAAATACACACCAGACTTTTGTTACTGTAGAAACCTATATATGTTTTGGTCATGTATTTGTTGATTTGATAGTTCAATGTTTTTGGTTAAACTAATTAACATGCGGTACTTTTTTGCAGTGTTGCATGAATAAGTATTATATTAATTAACTTTGGTGTTTTTAGCTAGCTTGCTCTCTTTGGCTTCATTCTTGGTGCGTTGTGTAATTAGATTCTTGTATTAATAAAGGATACATAGATATATAGCCTTGGTGATTGCAAAATCAGTCTTTTTGGAAAAAGTGATGGGAGGGAATATATGCACTGAGATTGTTGATTGTAAAGCATCTGACAACCATTTATAGAATGAGTTCCTAATACATGACAATGGCACCAAGTTCCGGCCCTAATGTGTGTGCATAAAGTAGTGGAGGGAATCCGTTTGAATGGATTTATACTCTTAAAAAGTTTTGGGAAGCATATAAATTGATAATTTACAAGCTAGAATCAAAGATGGATTGGTCTCAGCCTCTCAGTTGATCAATTTCCTGTTAACTTTCGGAATTTATTGGATATGAAATGTAATCATTCCTCCATGTGCATATTTGGTGTAACTTTCTCTTCATCATCATGTTGCTGTTAATATCTCATGACGCAGACCTCAGCCTGCTGTTGTGGTGCATTATACATGTACTGGTTAGCAAGGATAGAGAGGCAGCCTCATGCTATGCCAGCTTATCCGCAAGTTTAAGATCACTTGCTAACACATGTATATATATATATATATATATATGGTGTATGGTTCAAATTAAGCTTTTGCTATATTGTTAATTAATGCTATATTATTCCATTAATCTATTTTGAGTTTTTCCTTTATTAGAGAAGTAGTCCTTTTTAAGTTACTTTGGAAATCTAAACATACCGTATTCTAAAGCCATGCCAAATCAATATTGGAAATCTCTTGTTCTTTTGTTGGAAAAATTATTCTGTATAAACGCTATATGGACACGTGGTATAACTAGTCTATTTGTTATAATATGAGTGGATGTTATTAATACTATACCCTACTAATATAAACATATCATCCAGTAATACCCTTACACGTTAGATTGGTTATATCACGTGGCGGTATATCGGTTATACTCTATAATTTTTTCTTTTGTTAATCAGTTAACTTTTGAGGCCAGCTAATTAATTGAAAAAAATCATTGTGAATTCATTGTAATTACATGGCTAGTAAGATGCTTCTTGAATAACACTAATCAAAGTTACTAGTTAGACCCACATACGGCTGGTAAAAGTGCGGATTGGAAATTGACATAAATTGATTGAAGCATCTCACCTTTTTTACCATGTATACTGTTTTGTAGGCTGTGATGAAGCATTAAACATATGATAATTTCAACAGGAGATATGTTAAACTGGCTTATCTAAAATTTTAGTGTGTAAATATTCCTATTTTCTGCATCTAGGAGATCATCCTTCACTTATATATATATATATATACATATATATGCGGGTGGCAGTGAAGTTGGAAGAGTTTGTTGTACTCTTTGGGTGGTAGGCTGATAGCTTAATTTTAAACTTCAGGATGGATTTGTTATCCATTGCTCAAGGCATGGATTTGGATTTGCATCCTTGGGGTGGTACTAGCAACATTAAATTTGTTGTTTAATAATTGTACTTATTTCTAGTCCAACATCTTAAAGAAATATATGTCCTTGAGTTGAAAGTGCACAATTTGACTTCCAACTTTAGCAAGCACCAATTGTATATGTTGTCTTTTTATTGGTAAAATCCAAATATATTGCAAAGGCTATTTGTGAGTTCTATTTATTTACATGTTTTGTTGTCTTCTAGGTGTACAGGAGGTACAAGCAATACTATCAACAGATGCAGGCAGTAGTGACCTCGTTTGAGTATGTTGCTGGGCTTGGAAATGCAGCTCCCTATGCAAACTTGGCTATAAAGGCCATGACCAGACATTTTAAGCGTTTGAAGAATGCAATCACAGACCAGCTTCAGTTCAGAAATAGGGATGGAACTAATTCAAGCCATGGAAAAGATGAAACTTCAATGCTTTGTAACACTAGTAGAGGCCCGTATAGCCAAAGATCGTTTCATAATGCTGAGTTTGTTGATCACCAACCGGTTTGGCGTCCTCAGAGGGGTCTTCCTGAGCGTGCTGTTACTGTTCTTAGGGCATGGCTATTCGAACACTTCCTGCATCCGTAAGTAAATGAATTAGTCTGCACAACATGTGATGAGAATCTATTATAGGTTGTTAATTAGCTTGTTATGCGTTGCTACAACTCAATCCTCATGTATTTATGGTATGATTATATTTGCCTTTTTCAGTCGCTGTTTTATTTTGCAGTTATCCTACTGATACTGATAAATTAATGCTGGCTAAACAAACTGGTCTATCGCGGAGCCAGGTGTGCCATACTATCAACCCTAGCATACTATTAGCTTTTAAAAGATATCAAATTAATGTTCATTTGAATTGATTCCAGTGTTGAAGCAATTTTGATGATGATGATTTTGTTTATGAATCAGGTTTCAAATTGGTTTATTAATGCAAGAGTAAGGCTCTGGAAACCAATGGTGGAAGAAATACACATGCTAGAAACGCGGCAAGCTCAAAAGGCTTCACAGAGGGTTGATCGAAATGGTGATAGGTCAAGTGATCAAGATCTTTTACCTTCTGCAGCAAACTCACTTGCATCTGATCAGAACGCTTCCACATCCACCCACAGGACTCAAGACACCGTGCCTAAGCACACGAGAAACGAACTTCCCGATCGCATCACTATGGGGAGTACTGAACAATTGAACCTATCTTACAATAACTTGCCAAGTCATATGCATGTGGGTCATCATGTTGGTATGAGCATGGCAGGGGGGAGTAGTAGCGGCGTTTCTCTAACATTGGGGCTTCACCAAAACAACGGTACCATTGGTTTGTCGGAGCCCTATCCTATTAATGCAGCTCAGCGCTTTGGCCTTGGCCTGGAGGGAAGTGGCGAGGGGTATGGAATGAGTGGTTTTGATGCCCAAAATCGGCATTTTGGAAGGGATGTGATGGGAGGGCAACTTTTGCATGATTTTGTTGGATGAACATGTAATTAGATCATATCGATGCAATTAGATGTTCATGATTTATATAGCCAGATTAATCCAAGTTGAATCAAGAGTGGTTGAATGCATGGATAGTACCCTATTCATGTGGTGTTGAGGTATGTTTATCATCCATCACACCCCATTGTATATTTATATATATCTCCAAAATATTCCCGCAGCTTCGTACCTAAACGATTGGTGTTAAATTCTTGTGTAAATTTTATTGTATGATCAAGAAAAAGAAAATGATACCTTGTCGAAGACCAATCAAATTAACCAGGATTAGACATGGCATTTTGAGGATGTACTTCTGGCGAGAATGACTGCCCTAATTTTGTTAGGGTTGTTGCCACGCATCATGTTATGACTCCCGTTGATTTTCTATGTATTCTGTTAAAACTCAATTTATGCATGTTTGGGAGCTACAAGTTCATTCATGGTGAACATTAATTTCCTTTTCTGAATTCTTGCTCCAACCCTCACCTTTTTGTAATTGAGACTCTGTGTATTCCACATCGGAAATGTTAGGTATTTCGTACGTTATAATATGTAATATTTGAAGCTGACCTCTATATAAAAAAAGTATGCAATCTTTGTACCGAAAAAAAAAAGTTTGCAATCTTCCTACCTTGTGTCATATTCTCGTTGAAAGAGTTTCTTATCTTAAAAACAAAATACATGATTAATTGGAAAAATCAACAAGTTAAGAGCGTGAATTAATGGTGATTAACCCTAAATTAGGAGTTATCCACAAAATTGTAACCAAGTTGTAGTTGGAACATCGCTACGAATAGATGTGTTGAGCAACCAAAGTTGATTGCCGCTAAGAAGCTCGACAGTTGTAGGCTGCAAACTCCTGCGTGACAACGATTGTAGTCAATCTTCTGAGTAAACAAGTTCTTCTTTTTCCTGTTTCTCCAAGTTTGGTAAAGAAGGTATTTAATTGGTGCACATTGGAAAGTGGAAACTGGACTACTGGAGTACTAGTAGTGGTCCTCATCATACGTATTCCATGATTTACATCTCTCATATTTTACGTACTGGGTAGTTGTACTGGTCCATGCAACTATTAATTCTGTGAACCATAAATGCATGCACAATAATTCCAGGCTCCCCAAGGAAGGAGAGAAAGTGCACCTGCAGAGAGGTCCGAGAAGAGGACCAGGAAACCCAGCAACTCATTGGAGGTTTTTTTGGTTAGATAAGAACTCATCATTGGAGGTTAAGCATGGGTTGCCAGTCTGGGCTGCTCTCACAGTCACAGTCACATTTATATATATATTTTTTGTCTAAATATTTCTAGGTCGGCAACTGAACAATCAAATTCGGAATTAACATCTTGGCATATAATGATTATTTTCCGTCAACAATAATAATGTTCATGTTAAGAATTTGCTGTATATTAATAGTAGTTTAATACCCAGGTGAAATAGTCGACTACGTGGTCCAAATTAATATCTACAGCAATGGGAGTATTTAAGGATGATCATATAATCAAGTCTGACTGACGACCAGGTCAAACTTATTTTGACCCACGAGTGTGACACACTATGAAATTGGGCCCGACTCCACCTCCTAAGTGTGTTGTGATCCATTATTGTATGGATCAAGTTAGGCTCCG
Source organism: Dryas octopetala (assembly GCF_963921425.1). Lineage (NCBI taxonomy): Eukaryota > Viridiplantae > Streptophyta > Magnoliopsida > Rosales > Rosaceae > Dryas > Dryas octopetala. Next base: position 5,554,175 of record NC_141371.1, read on the forward strand.
ATTCGCTTAACAAAGTTTAGTGGTCGAGTTGGCTTTGGGTTTGTCCTACAAACCGCCCAGCCCACTACATTTTTTTTGCAAGTTCCACAAACTTTTCTTCCTTATTCACTTCAATCCGCCCCGTTAATTTTTTTTTTTTCAAATTTCTATCAAGTATTTGCACTTGACAGATATATGACTCACCTAGGAATTTTAAAAAATTGACCTTTTTGCCTTTCAAAAGTTAATCATGTACTTGTCATATGTAAATATTTGACGGCAATTTTAAAAAAATTAACAGAGCAAACTAAAGTGACAAGTAAAGTTTGTGAATTTAAGAATCTAAAATAAAATTTTCAGACTCTGAGTGAAATTTAGAGTAAAGCTTGTAGACTGTTGTGAATATTAACTCTTATAAATAAATAAAATTTGACAAGTCTTTGAAAAAAAAAAGGTTTGGTGGTCCCTAACTGGGCAGAATAAACATGAATGAAACCTGATTAACGTGTACATATGTGCAAACCCTTTTGACGTGGTGGAAGGTTTTCTTTGTTTGAACTTTGAGCTAAGCTTTCAATGTTTCATGTAACAAGAGTACCAAGTGTACAAGGTGTATAATATATAAGTTTTTCTGGTTTTACTAGGACAACTGGACAAGCAAATGTTACAAAGTATGTACAGCGTATTTGTACGGAATTGGTAGTCAGCTTTCAGAAGACTCAGGTGGCACAATTTCATTATTTCATAACTTACAATTCTCAACAATAATTCTCAATTGCAACACGTTATTCTAAATTCCTTGCTGCACTTTCAAGTCTTTTCTACCAAACAAATTTCTAATGCAATTTCACGTACTCTTCTTGTCACTTGTGGGTGGTCTAAAATAACGACTAGACTCTTTGACACAACCTAAATATTCAACACATTAATCGGGAAAATGTGGTATATTAGAGTTTAATCCCAAACTGAAAATTCAGGGAAGAATAACTTGACTTGAATATTTGATAAAACCTCAAAATTTAAAGTAAAATGAATATCACTTGGAAAGTGGTCTCATCGTCGAAAGTACGCAGAAAAATGTTCCACATGTGAAGCGTGTCCACACTTGGGAAAACAAACTGTAAACCACAAATAACCCCTTCCTTCACATTAGGGTTTTCACTTCTCTCTCTGAAAACTCAAAAGGGTGTCTCTGTGACTCTCTTTTCATCTTTTGCACAAGGTTTTCTACCTTCTTGTTCACAGTCTCCCCCCAATTCCAGGTTCAGGTTTTCTATAAGATTCTTCCTGTACCCTCTAAACCCATGTGAGATCAACCAAGCCCAAGCTCACCCAAATTCACAGACAGGGAAAAGATTGAAACTTTCACAGAGAGAGAGAGAGAGGGTTATGAATATGGAAGCTCGAGTTGGGGGGGTAGTAGAAGGAGGGCAGAGAGGTTTGAATTCAGCTCACGGAAGCGGCGTGGATGGGGGTGCCGCCAGGAAATTCTTGCAGCAGCAACAGAGCCACCCCAAGAAGTCGCCTCTGAATACACAATCGCAGATAGGCACGGTGCACCAGCTCTTAGCCGGTGGTATTGCTGGTGCTTTTAGCAAAACCTGTACGGCACCTCTTGCTCGCCTCACCATCCTCTTTCAGGTTCTCACTTGGTATTTAATCTTTTTTTTTTTTTTTTGGTCCGAATTTAGTTGGGTATCGTTTTGTGATCTGGGTTTTGTTGGGTTTGTTTTTTCAAGCATTATTAGAATTGGGTGAGTGGGATTTTTGGTTATTGGCTTGGGGTTGCTGAAAGAGTGTTCAAGTTTTTGGTCTGGCTCTGTTTAGTTTTAATGGATTATGATTTATGAATATAGATGAATTTCATGTGCGAGTAGAAGTTGTGTGGGAGTCTGGGGTTACCACTGTCTTTGTTAAAAAATGATCGAGAGTGGAACAATCGTATATATAATTTGGATTGCTCATTGGGTTTGTGTTTACCAAGGATGTTCTTCTTGGGAAGCTCATTTCATTTGTATAGGTGCTGAATCTGTTTATGTTGCTTTTAAACTCACGAATTTCAGTGAGGGTGATGATTGTATAGGTATTTAGCTGTCATGAATTGCGCTTAATGCTGGCAATCATCTCCTTACCATTGTGTCCCAGTGTGGGATTTCATTTCACATTTTTTTTAATGGTTCAAAATGTTCCTTTTAAAGGTAGTTAGTTGACTGTTCCATCATTTACTTCTGTTAGGTGCAAGGAATGCACTCTGATGTTGCAGCATTGAGTAAGGCTAGCATATGGTGTGAGGCTTCACGTATTGTCAACGAAGAAGGGTTTAGAGCATTTTGGAGAGGCAATCTGGTTACTATTGCTCATCGCCTTCCATATTCTTCTGTCAGCTTCTATGCTTATGAACGCTACAAGAAGGTCAGTGAATTAATGCTTTGGCTTAATCTAAGCTGTTAAAGTATGATGATATCTTAGCCTTGCAGCTTGCCTCGATTTCACTGACCACTTTTTTTTATATTTTTTTTTTATTGCAGTTGTTGCATTCAGTTGTTGACGAAAATCTTAGGGGTACGGCAAGTGCAGACATGTGTGTGCACTTTCTTGGTGGTGGGATGGCGGGAATAACAGCTGCCTCAGCGACATATCCACTGGATCTTGTGAGAACACGTCTTGCTGCTCAGGTAACATTGGCATATTTTTCTGTGGGTTAACAACTATGGCATATTCTCAATTTTAGTGTTGTTGTCAATAAGTTTAGGTCTTTGGTATGGTTTGCAACTGTCCATTCCTTATATTTGTTTTCAGTCTGATATTTAGATTTTAATTTTGTAGAGAAATGCTCTATACTACAGAGGTATCTGGCATGCATTTCATACAATTTGCAGAGAAGAAGGTTTTTCGGGATTGTATAAAGGACTTGGAGCAACATTGTTGGTATGCTTTATTGTGAATCTGTGCATTCTTTATTTCTTCATTTTGTTAAAGCTAATTGCCATGTGTTTTCTTGTGGCACAGGGTGTTGGACCCAGTATAGCAATAAGTTTCTCAGTTTATGAGGCGTTGAGGTCTTTTTGGCAGTCTCAAAGGTGAAGACTGCATAATTGGGTTAAATTGGGGCTGAATTTTTGGGAGTCATGTCTATTGTTCGTTGGTGCATTTAAGTTGTAATATTGTAGTTTTCATTTCTTTTGACATCAGGCCCGATGATTCTACCATCATGGTCAGTCTTGCTTGCGGCAGTCTTTCAGGCATTGCCTCATCAACAGGCAAGTGATCTGTGACATACGGTGTGAGTTTGAACTTTATATTCTTAAAAACATGAGTTTCCTGAGTTTTTCTGAAACAAATTTTCTATTATAGTGTTTCATCTATTTATGGTGCAGCTTAAATCTGTAGTCGTAGTTGCAGCTGATGTCACTATGGTTTAAATGCTTTCTATGTATGTGATGCATAATGAAGGATTTAGTTCTCATTAGGACAAATATTTTGCAAATAAACAAAAAATTATAATGCTGTTGTTGTTTATGAGCAATAGTCCTTGCGCGATGCTTTTTTATATTCTATAATTTTCACATGCAGATAGATGGCAAATTATGTTAGGTCTTTCAAAATATATTTTAAGGGTCTAGCAATAAGAAATTCTGATTTAAATTTATTCTGCATGATTATTGTTTGCTCTCTTTGCTATTTCAGCAACATTCCCTCTGGATCTTGTGAGGCGAAGGATGCAATTGGAGGGGGCAGGTGGTCGAGCACGTGTCTATAATACTGGCTTGCTTGGGACTTTTAGGCACATAATCCGGACTGAAGGCCTGCGGGGCTTGTACAGAGGGATTCTGCCTGAATATTACAAGGTTGTTCCCAGTGTAGGCATTGTCTTCATGACTTATGAGACACTGAAGATGCTTCTGTCGGGAATCCAAACAAGTGACTAGTTGTCTCTGTCAGCCATGCCCTGGAATTTCGTGAACTCAATTGGGATTCCAACATATTAAGGTAGGGAAAAGGATAAATTTGGTTAAAGACACAGCATAGATAGAAGAATAGTTTATAGTTCTGTGATAGTTGAGAACTTTTATGGTGGTAAATTTTGTGGTTGCTGCCACGAGACCATATTATTCTTGTATAGGTAGTTAGATGCATGAGTCACATCATGTTCCCATTTTGATATGATTAGGTAGTAACCTTTAAGTATTCGTTGATGATTAGACTATCATAACAATTTTGTTGTTGCAGCTCCTTTGTTATTTTCTAGTTTTTTGTTTTATTTATTTTTCTTTTCTTGAGTTGCATCTTACCGAAGTTTACAGAGAAATGTTATGTTGATGAGGAATGGCATGTTAATGTTATTATGAACTGTTGATTGGTATCACATTGATACTATTTTGGAAAAATCTATGTAGAAGACAATGGGAACTTTATATATTTATACCTGAAGAGGCAAGACCTTGTGGTTGATTTGCTATTAATGTTCAAATTCTCCAAAGTTATAAGAAGCATAAACCTGAAAAAGTTTGCATCCATTTTGATACTTCTTTCCCCATGTTTCTTTTGTTTTGTTCTCTTTAACCACATGCATCTTGCACCAATGTAAAAAATCCATTAAAACATATTACGTGCAAGCTTGTGAGAACCAAGGATGGATGTAAAGCTGGGATGTGGATGCCCCCCCGGGAAGATTTCTTTTCAGAAACTCCTTACTAGAATACATCGTTTATTGAAACTTTACCCTCCAAATGTTTGTTCATTTTCTATTATAGCTCCACTTAATAGTTATGTTAATGGTGAGATAATATTTATTTTTAACAAAATGATGAAGGTGAATTGGCAAAACAGTTAAAATTAAAAAGAATAAACCAAATTGTATCCCATAAGCTAGTCTTTTCATTTTTGTAAGATAATTTTTTAAGATACTATTTGTTCCTACACTTTTTTCGGTTTAGTCTTTTACATAGTATTTATACATTAGACTCTAATAACAAAAATTAAAAATTAAAAAAGATAAACTCTGTCGAATTAATTGATGCTTCATAAGTTATGAAGCAAAAATTGGAAAAAATGTAGGAAAAAGTGGGAAAAAATGTTGGAAAAATTGGGAGAAAATGTTGGGACAATAGCATTTTTACTTTCACAGATTGGTTGAGCATGGTGGTAACTGGTAACAGAGGGCGGAAAAATAGGTTTGGATTAAGATATTCTGAAAGAAAAGGACAAAGGACAATTATTGTCTCCTACATCACAAATCAAAGTCGGTATATCACTGTAAGAGACAAGGATAAACCTTAAAAAATTTGAAGAACAAAGGGTTCACACTATTTTCATACTAGATTTTGATTTTTGAGGATATATTCTTCAATTATATTAAGTTCTTCTTTATTCGTGTCATGAGAATTGCTCTTATATAATTATTGAACACTTGCATTTTTTGTCGTTTTGTATAAAAGAACTTGTAAAATCATGATTTAGGTAGCTAAACAACTTAAAAATGGCCCCACTTTGAATACCATGTGCAAAGAAGGCATGAAGGGGGTGGGTCTCTCTGGCATTACTCATCATGCTTATAAGGATTCTCACCATTTTTTTGGACTGTCTATGGTTCTGCAATTATATTGGAATATAATCTATTGCACAATTCAGTGAAAATAAAAGTGTTGGATATCATTTTCGATCATGGTCCTAACTAGAATAGGAGGCTATGGTGATGATGGGAATATGTAGTATTGTCTAAAAGTTTTGCATATATGCAATTAATATAGAACTCCATACATCAGCAAGAGTTTCAGAGAATTGTTTGTTTACCCCAAAAAAAAAAAAAAAAGAGTTTCAGAGAAGCTCTCCTACCATAAGTTACTTGGCGGTCCTTGTGGAAATTAAAGTAACCAAATATGGCATCTATTCTCGTGTGGGAAGAGAGTTGCAGATTTAGGTAAACAAAATCTCAGGAGGGACCATGCACTGCTGCTTTTTAGCCCTACATCTCCAAAAAAATGACTCAATCCTTGCCATTGTTTTGGCTTGATTGTTAATGCATGGTCCATCCATTTTCCACTCGAGAGCAATTTGCATGCTGCCAATCAATGATTGCATGCATATGTCACACTAACCATCTTCAATCTTGCTCTAGGGAAATCCTACACAGAAGTTGAAATTGGTTGCACATTATATAATATGAATGATTATCTTAATATCATGCTTTGCATTTGCATTTTCTTAATAAGGTTTGCACTAGCTAGCTTCTAGGCCGATTAAAATTTTTGTTAGTGAAATTGGACAGTGAAAATATGCTATATCTGCTAGGCCAAGGTTTAAAAAGATAAGTAGCAGTAGATGTCTTTCTCACAAGTCCCTGCAACCGAACAAGCCCTCTCTGAGATGGGGATAATAAGGCACCTTTCAATAGCCAAGGGAAAAAAATATGCTACTGATGCCTAAAAGCTGACTGAGACAATGAAATCTGCTACAACATGCAATGTGGCACCTGCTTTCCTTTTCAGTTGATCATCAGCTATGAAAGAGAGAGCTAAGCTAGAGAATGAATACTTATGATGAGCAGGTGTATACAAAAAGTTTTACTCAATTAGAACATTAGGCTTGAACAATACTGAACACTTCACACTTTTCATGGGCTATGTACTGGTTATGTGATTTAACCCCAGTAATTAATAACAATCCTAAAACAATTTGTTGAGAATCTTTTATAATAGCCTGAGAAGATATATAAAAAGCAGCTAGTCAAGGCAGAAACATCAATTCTTTGAAAGTTAATGTCCCTACACATGATTGGTCATAGAAGAACAGAATCGATCAATTGTCGATCATTTCTTTATACTAATGCACCCCGGTTGCATATTTTAACCAATACTTAAAGAATCATATATGTTCACTTTAAGAACCATTATAAATACCCAATGCCATCATTCAGGTTGGTCTCACACCTCCTTGCTACCATCCTTCATCTATGACATTATATTCATATCTCCTGTGTCTCCTATATTCTTCATTAACCCTTTCTTCATAGAGTTGATATATTGGGTTAGGATCGGGTAATCTGCATCCTGAGGTTTAGATCAGCACATATTGTTGTTGTATCTGATCCCCGGGATGCAGATTACCTCGTCCTCACTGCAATGCCAGACTTGTTAAACTCATGAAGCTAAACTACTTGATGGTTTTGATTCTTTAATGTTCTTTGTGTGTCTGTGCATTTTCAGGTCATATCCCTTACTTTCTAAATGACTGGACAGGAGCTCCAAAGCATCTTTGATTTCCCAGATGAGGTGCTGGCTTACTGCAGAGGAGGGATTGCTGTACACTGCTCAACTTTACTGTTATCAGATAGTGAATTTTTGTGGATTCACAGGTAATTAGACCAACATTAATTCTCTAATAAGCATAAGAATATGCATGCTCCTATGTGCATTCTCCTTATGATTGTAAGAGAATTACTCATCAGACCAAACTTGTTATAGCTATTTATTTGCAAACAACATCAGTAAATTCTTAAAATTTTTGTTGCAGCATCCTAGAAGACTATAGTTCACAACATACTCTCGCCACACGGAAGACATCAGATATAGATTATGTTGGCAGGCTGCTTTGAATTTCTATCAGAGGCATTGAGCAAGCTAGCTATGGTGGACTACCATAAATTCATCTGGTTTTCTAAGGCCATCCAAAAGTATGGAACTTTCTCTTGGTTGCTCATGGATTGCAGATTCAATTAAAGTCAGACAAAGATCGAGAGGCTAGCTTTACAAGCAATACTCAACATATGCTCTTTTCAGGAACGGGGAAGAATCTAATGGCATCTCTTTTATCGATGTTGTTTCTGTATATAGATACCTGACACCTGCTTTTCCATTGCTGATATAATGAACAATGTGATTTTATTGGTGAAATCTCACTGTCAAGGGCATACTTGACATTTATGATTTATGATATCAAACATGCTTGGACTGGTCATATATATCTACTGCATCTAGATGAAAAGGAATCGATGAGAACAATTTTGCAAATTGGATTTTTGTTTAAGGAAAAGACAGTACATGATGTTCAAGCCAAGGTAGCAGGATGAAATAATATTCTTGATTCTTCTCTTTAAAGGGAATACTCAAACATGTGGTACAATCTTTTGAATTTTACTTTGGAGTTTATTTCAGCTTAGCTGGACGTTCTGGCTGTTCCAGTGTCTTGTTGCAGTTTGTTAGTGGTGTCATACTATGTTGTTTTCTAGTTATATAAATTTCTGATCCATAAATAATAATAATAAAAATAATGGTAAGGCATGAACCATGCCAGCTGTAAGAGAACAATAATAACCGGGGTATGAAATTGACCCTTGTTGGGGTGGATTTATGTAAAGCACCCTAATTTGATAGAATTTAATTCCCTTCTAAGTTTGAACATGCCTAGCATTTTCCAAGTTAGAACTTCTCTTGGCAGTAAATTGAGGTTCTGTTTGAGATGTAATTAACTATAACATTCAGAAAAGGATCTTATGAATCACTTTTGTTGGGTTTTTGCAGCACTACTCCAATAGCCTCTTCTCTGTTTTCAGTAGAGTCTATGCCATCCTTGAATATGAGAAACTCCATCATCTCCACATGGAAGAAAATGAAACTTCCACAGAAATGTGTGATGCAAGATCCAAAGTCTTTGCCCACCACACAGTGCCAGGCAGGGCCATATGCTTCATCAAAGTTCTGTTTAGGAGAATATATAAAGTTTTATAAGCCAAGAGATTACATATACCCTTCTGCAAAGCATAAGGAAAACCATGCAAGAATCAAAAAATTAGTGATGTGGCAGATAAGATAAGATAGTTCCCTTAGCAGAGTAGACATTTTTTATTCAATCAATAAAGTGTGTTACACATGAAGGTGTGAAAAGGCCTTTTACTGGGGTGTATCCCATGGCTGGTTGCTTGAATTAATGATTATAAAGTGAAAGTTTACAACAATGAATGCCCTGTTGCAGTTTCATGTGAGCCAATCCCACTTTTAACAAATGACAGAAAGTAGAAGAGGAATATATACTTTTTCACTCTTAGCTAGGTGAGATTCATCTGAAGCAGACCAAATAGTCCGTATCACCTCCCCCATACAAACCCAGGAAAACAAAATAAAATAGCAGACCAAACCTTTTAAATTAATTTAATTGGATTGTTTCTTGAACTAAAAGATTAAGCTTTTCTCCTAAGATAAAGGACTAAAGGAGGTTATACTGCTTTAAACAGGCTATTTTAAGCCCAAAGTGGTAGCTGAGATCTGCTATTTTGGAGATGTTTTCCCAAATTATCATATTAAATTAGTTTCCTAGTTCCTTTGGGAATAATTGCCATTATGCCTTGCTTAGCGTTTGGATCATTCTTCCCTGCATTGCTTTGAAAAGAAGCCAGTTTTCTAATCTTGAAGCTCTGTCGTTTTGTGACAATTTTTAAAAATTAAATGACCAGACAAAAGATATGATGACAATCACAAACCACTTTTCTAATCCTTCCTTTTCTACTGTTAATGAGGAGTATCCATACATATAAAAACACCAAGGGAAGAATATTTAATTTGAATGGTATACAAATAATTGAACCTGCTTTATATAGTGAGCAATGGATCGACAGTCAGAAACTTCATGTACATCAAGAGCCTTGTAAGCCAACTCCATCGCACGGCTCTGCATGGCCTCTGGCATATCTGTTTCACGCACCACAGCTTTTCCTTCCAACATCTTAATGAGAAATGGGAATTGAAGGAAGAATATGACTTCAGCAGAAGCTTCTAATTCACACACATATAATATATATGGTGCAAAACAATAAGGAAACTATTTAGAAATAAGGATAATTTAGGTGGTGGAGGTTTAATGTTGTATTGTGATATTGTTTTTGAGTCTCAAAAGGCCCAGGCTGTCTTATAAAATGAAAGTTTGTATGCATTAGGAAGTGTTAAAATCAGAACAGTTGTAGCCAAAATATCTGTGTTGGTAATAACACTAGTGGTAGAGGTATGCCTTTTTATTACTTGGTTCACTGTTTATAAAACAACAAAATCTAAACAATTAAAAGCCCTGAAATTCCAAAAACACAAGGCCAGGAAGACTCAAAATCTTAGCATTAATAGGGGATTGTAATATTTCTGAAGCCACATCATTCATACACACCCAGGGTAAGGGTCTGCAATCTGCATAATTGCTAAATAAACACATTGTTTTTAAAAATAAAAAAAAAAAAAATCATCATCAGCAGGAATTAATATTTCTAAATTATAGAAAACAAAGAAAAGGTGCACAATTCAGAAGTGTACTCAAATTTCATGAATCATGAAAATATTCCATTAATGTTTTCACCTCTGAGATGCTACACAATGTACAGTTGACGTGTCAATCTACAGAGTAAGATAATTACCAACCAAGCTAATGAGCAATTGAGCACTATCTCCCCTACAGAAAAATTGAAAAGAAATTCTCTTACAAGAGAATTCAAAATGAATCCAAGTAAGGATTATCCAAAATCTCCCAATTAAGCTAAAGAAAACACCTAGTTTTCAATTTCCAATATTGCCCCTGACCCATTACCCACAAGAGAAGTAGAGAAAATTCCTAATTTTCTGTTGCATAAATAAATAAAGATATGATCTTGATCGATCACATTGAGTTCCTGGACCTGAGCAAGAAGACACTGAGTTCCTGACCGGGGCACTCGTCCGGGTTAATCAGATGAAACGACTCCGAGTCAGCGCTGCCCACCACGTGCTCGTAATTAGCCCTCATGTACATCACCTCCTCCCAGTCCGTCGACCCGAACCCGGATGGCATCACGCCCGCCCCGACTGTCGTCGACTGCATTGTCTTCAGCATCAGCCTGACCTTCTCGCTCGCCTTCCTCCTCGCCGCGAACCCGAGTTTCTTGCCATTGCAGTGCAGGGCCCAGACCGGGACGGACCGGAGCGGACACGTGGCGAGCTCGGCGGCGCCGCACTCGAGGGTGATACGGACGAGGCCGAATCGCATCTCGCGGACGAGCTGGTGGGTCGGGATGGAGAGTTCGAGGAGGAGGGTGGGTCTGGCGGACAGGCGGTCGTGTTGGATGCAGAACCACACGTGGCCACGGCGGGGGCCGAAGATGGTGCCGATCACCATTGATTTCGAGGGGCGGGGTTGGACGGTTGCGATTGCGGCGGCGGATGAGCGGTTTTCGGCGGTGGGTGAGGTGGAGGATTGAGAATCTTGGTCTTCTTGGTTTTGGGTTTGGTCGGCGGTGGCGGTAGCGTCTTTGTCGAGGTCGTCGCGTAAGGAGGTGCTTAAGCGTTTCTTGGTGGTGGTTGGGGGGGTGGTGGTGGTGGCGGTGGTGGGGGAGAAGCAGGGGAGGAGGTATCGACGGAGGGCGTCGATCTTGGTCATGATGGACGGTTGAGATTGTTTGATTAATTGGTTGGGTCGGTTTCTTGGGAGTTGGGTTTAGGGTTTCAAAGGCTGAGTCTTCTTGAGAGGAAGGAAGGGGCTTATACTTTTTCTGTGGGGGGCTCTGAGAGGTTGGGAACTCTGGTTTTTCCGTACGGTCTCTCTGCAGATATATACAGAGGCGACGCGGGAAAGTAATAATATAGCCGTTGCTATTTAATTTTGCTTCTTTTGGGCAGTGAAGCCTTGCAAGAAGATGACACGTGTCGCAGTTTACCTCAGCTAATTAAGCTAGTCATACAGTCATACTCCTCTATTTTTATCAACTTTTTTAATTGATTCTTTATCTTATTTGTTTCATTATATTTATTTTTGATAGAGTTAGTTACTTTTTATTTATTTATTTATGAGAAGGAGTTTTTTTTTTTGCCATGATTTATGAGAAGGGAGTTAATTATTTTTTTAATTATGTTTGAAGGGAATTAAACTTTGGGTTCATTCCAATTTTAATTCATTATCTCACCATTCTCATCATTTATATTAATTTCAAAAGCTTGCAGAGTTAATTATTTTACGCACGTATAAGTTGCATTCGAAAATTACACAATTTTAATCTTTAATCAATCGTCATGACTAGAAAAAATTAACTCTCAAAAATGTCTTGCCAGCAAAACACAATTAACTATACTAAAGAAGCCAGATCACAATTAGTCAGTAAATAGTAAAGATCCAAATCTCTGACCAATAAAAAAAAAAAAAGATACAAATCATCTTCTTTTTGTAAGTAGACCCCTAAAACTTTGCACATTATGCAACCTCCAAGGAAGAGTACTTCTTTGACCAACAAGCCAGATCACAGTCAGATGGCTTTTTGGGAGGGTCACCAACGGTAGAGGACAAATAGTGGCGCGCAAAGAAATGGAAATACAAGAAATTTATGACCCCAAGAGCAGCAATGGTGAAATAGTAGTAATCAAGCCTGTTCTTGTTAAGGTCATTACCACCCAACCATGAGGACTTTCCATTCAACCCAGTCACTTTCTTGACCACATTAACAAGAATGGTGGTTGAGTAGCTTGCAATGGACAAGCTGAGGAAGAACACTGCCCCAGCAAAAGTCCTCATGCTCTGTGGCCACTGCGTGGTAAGCAACTCCATCAACGCTATTGCAGCAAAAGCTTCAATCAGACCTGCCAAGGCAAATTGTGGCACAAGCAATGTGACACTAATAGGTGACTCGAACGACCCATGTTCCAAAGCTGAGTCCCTGCGCTTAATCTCTGTGACCCCAGCCACCACCATGCACAGAATCGACATCACAATGCCAATCTTGAACCTTTGCTCCATTGTCAACCTTCCACTACCATCAATGTCGTTGTTTTTCATTTTCTGCATTTGAGGAATGTAAATGCTCTCGTAGATGATGATCCATATCGAAAGTGCAACCATTGGAGCGAGACCCATCCAGGCTGGTGGGATTTGGAAACTGGGTCCGATCGATTTCTTCATTTGGATGGCTTGAAAGATCCCAAAAGATGACATTTGTTGCATGCTTATGAAGCAACCGATCCCACTTAGCCAAACAGGCAAAATGCATATGACGGATTTGAGTTGCTCCACTTGTTGCACACTGCATAATCTCCAACCATTCTTGGGCTTGCCATGGCTGTCCAATTCACTGGGGTCTAAGATCATAGCAGCCTTGTCAAAGAACTTGAGCCTCTTTGTTCGAGCTACTGAAGGAGAATCATAAAAGGACTGGCCAGTAGAATTAGAACCACACTTTCTGCAAGCAGCTGTAATTACCTTGAAAATGTCCCCAAAGATGTTTCCTTTGGGCTTTACTCGTATGTACAAGTTGCGGCCAAGCAAGAAGATCAATACGGAGAGGGCAAAGCAGCCAGTTGGAATGGCAAAACCCAAAACCCAGCTGATACTAGTCTGAATATAGACCACACCAGTGAGAGCTACCACAAGGGCCAGAGTAAACAAGAGGTACCACCAATTGCAAAAGCTATCTAGCTGTGCTCTTCCCTTCTCTGTTGTGGTGTCGAATTGATCAGCTCCGAAGGCAATGTTGCAGGGTCTAAGGCCTCCGGATCCGATAACCAGCAGCCCGAGACCCGAACAGAGGACGCCCATCTGCCAAGTATTGGGTTGTTGGCATTGGGTCTGTCCACTGCAGGCAGAGGGAGTTAATTCATGTAGACTTGCAGTTAAGGTCAAGGTCCCCATGCCCTATGTCAAATTGAAATAATTAAGAAGAGTTTATAGAATCCTTACAGAATTTATGTAATGGTATTATTATTTATAGGTTCTTACCAGGAGGGATGCTATTGAACTAAGGAGAAGAGTATAGTACTTTCCCAGGTGCTTATCAGAAAGGAAAGCACCAATTAATGGTGCAATGTTGCATGAACCAGACCAGATATTAAAGACATCAGCTGAAACTACATTGTCTAAGTTATACTTGGTATGCAGATACAGCACCAAATTTGCAACCAAACTCATGGAAGCCAACTTCTCAAAGGTTTCATTCCCTTCAAAAACACAAATTACAGAGCTGGGGTTCAATCCCACATTGGGATATATGTCACATATAAAACATTAAAAAAAAAAAAAAGATATAGAAATGAGAAGACAATCATAAATGCAAAGTTTGTCATGAATAATCACCTAGTATGTATCTGATGGCTTTCCATCCTCCAACTGGTCTTTTGGGAGGAGGGGATGATTGACAGTCTAGCTCCCTTGATGAAGAATGTGTCGCGTGCTCCATCTCTCTCTCTCTCTCTCTAACTCTTTCTTGTATATATTGTGGTGCTCTGTGAGTGTAAGTTGTGGTTTGTTGGACTGACAACTAGCATTAATGCCTATATTTGCTCCCTCCGATTCCTGCGGGTAAAGGCTTTCCTAATTTTGTTGAATTCAGAACTAGTTATAACTTATAACTGTTGGCTCATAAAATCAAGGAAAATGCATATCCCATATAAATTGAGGACTTGTCTTAATTAACTACTCCTCCCAAAGTAAGGGAGTTAACATGGAACTACTTAACTTCACACATAACAATTGAAACCCTTCCACGGTTTGTTTTGTTTTGTTTTTGGTTACAAGGAAGGTCAAAGGGGGTCGAAGTTGGGTCCCTTCCATTGTTTTTTCTTTCTTTTAACTGAAGGTTGTCTTTATTGTATAGCTTAAAGGAGATGACCTGATTCTAGGTCAAAACTTCTATAGCTCCTCTTGTCATAATCATTTCCCGTTGTCGCTTGAACATTGAGACATCCTTCTCAAAAATTGATCCATGTCTTTTACTTATGGAGAGAGCTGCATTTTTCTGGCGTGATCTTTGAACCCGCAAACTAGTTTTCTGGGTCAACTTTTTTTTTTGGTCTAATTTATGGGTAGACTTTGAACAAGCCATTTGAGCCAATTCTTGGAGGTAAAGAAAAAGAACATAGGGGGAAAAAAAATGGAAGGGAGCAAGCATTGTTTTTGTTTTTCCACATTAGAAAGAGTTCTAGAAGTTTTGACCTAGTCTGAGTGGCTTAAATGAAAGAAACGAATGCATCACTCGCAATGCAATTACAGGCATGGTGCCAATTTTAACCATTCACATCTGCACAGGCAACAAATCCAAGGAACTAAGGTTCTCCCCGATCTCATAATATAGAATGCATCCATCAGGTTTGTTAATAGGAGAAAAAATGTCAGACATTTTACTCAGCATTTTCCATATTACATTAAAGCATTGAGGATCAAACTATCCTAACAGGATTGGAAGTTTTTAAGGGGCTGAATACCCAATTGATGATTTTGTGCTTGCAAATCTGACAAGAAATGATATAATTAGACATCTTCTTAACATCAATAAATATGACGTTTATAGAGCCATATCACCAGAAAAGTTTTACTCTGCCCCCGCCCTATGTTTAGAAGAGAACCTCCCCCACTAAAACTCATCAAGTTATTGCACCCCACTCCATCTAGCCCAGTCCACAAATTGCATCCCACCATAAACGTTGTTTGCAAATCGTACACCAACAGTGAATGCCATTGCAACCGGCGGGATCTGCTTTGCCAAAGGCGACGCCTCAACCAAGCGTTCAAGTCCATTGACAATCTGATAGCGGGTGTTGGAAGAGACAGCAAGGAAAACACCTAGTAGTTTGGGGTACAAAAAGAAGACTGATTATTGAAATAGACAACACACATAACAACTAACATACAACAATTGTCAACCAGAACCATATGAAACAGAAACATTGGGGAAACAACGAGGATATAAACTCATGGACAGCAAAGCGCATCCAATAACATAACAAAACAATAATCTTGGTAACCTATAACAAATATAATGGAAGTAATGCGTACCCCAAAGAGCTGCACTCTTAAGTAGAGGTGGCACAGGTATGTCCTCTTCTGATTTCTTTATGCTCCTGACATTTAGAAAATAATTTGGTGAGGAATGATCATATCAGAAATGCTGCTGAACTTAGTAGTATGTTTCACAAGAAGTGTACCGCTTCGCAGTCATGATTAAATTTGCAATTCCTTGGCCAATAATACCACATGCAAAGCCTACTGATCCATACATGATGCCCTGAGAACAGAAAGATTAGATCAACAAGAATAATTAAGCAAGAAATAACATATCATTTGTTTAAGATATGCATAAATCTTACCTTAAAAAAGTAAGTGGCAATTCTCTGCTTGACAGAGTATCTGCATCCTGGCCTTTCAGCTTCAAATACACTGCATAAGAGGATCACTCAAGAAACTTAATAAACACTCATTAATTTCTACAAAGGAGATGTGAACAAAGTATCATAATACTATGAGACATAAACAAATTGTAAGAGCACTGATATAAAGGTTTGAGTACTGTTTTTGCATGAGCTATTAACCTGCTAGGAAGAGCTGCGTAAGAATGTTGCATGCGCCCAAGGAGCCCTTTTGATAATGATGGTTGCCCAATACGAGCATAGGGTGCCAGCATCCCAACCAAAGCAACATTAACCACCACCCCAACCAAAAGATCTGCAACATACAACTCAAATTCTGCCCAGAAATCTTTGCCCCTCTTTTGAACTTCAGCAAATGTAGCACAACAAGAATCAATGACTATCTGCGCCACATTGAGTGAATGATGATTATTATATCTATACAAGAACAATGTGGCAGTGGCAAGACCATGTCAAAGTCTCGTAGATGATCTTATGCATATAAGGGATAGTTAAGATGTGACATATTCAAGTTGATGATACTCTTCCCTTTCATAATAGGTGATACATACAGTACCACCCATGTTTCCTTTTTGATGAACGAATATGGTACCATCTTACATCTACCATATAAGTAGATGGATAATTTGAGTAAAATTATATCAAAACAAGCTTAACACACCTCTGTTCCAATTTTGAAAAGGAAAGATGGGTCAGCTAGCATTCGATCGCGAAGCATTGAGCATGATTTCATTGCAAAGCCTAGAGGCCAGGCTGACCCCTACAGTTTAAATGTCACCATATTAGGAGAAAGAATCACTAGTTCAGAAGACACTGATAATTTGATACAGAATTACTGAAAGAAATTTAGTAGAGCTATACCTGCAAATCCAGATATCTAAGGAGAAGCACTTTTCGAATCCCCACACTCTTGGCAGCCGCTAACATATCAGAGGGCAGACTAGCCCCTCGAGCATTTACCTCTTCCATAACCTCTTCAAATTTCATAATTGGCCCAAATTCTTCTTCTTCTTTATCATCCCCATCCCCTCCACCACTCCCACCTCCTCCTCCTCCTCCTCCTCCACCATTTGTGTATTTCCCATTATCACCACTACCATCAAACATATTCCCGTCATTACCATCATCTTTGGTTTTTGATCCATACTCATTCTCCAAAATCCTAGTTTCCTTTCCTACAACAGCATCACCTACCTCATTTGAAACCGTTACTGCGCCTAACCCAGATTGTGATTCAGCCTGAGGCTGCGACATACACATGATCACAAAATTCCGGTCTTTCTTCATGGAAATTGAATTCAGCCCATGTCTAAAGCTACTGTTCCTACAGAACACTTGCAAAGCTACCTCCTTTCCACCATTCCTAAACCTTACGCTATCAAAAATCAAATTCTGACTACCCATCTTCCTCAAAGCGACCTCGTTCCGCAAGGTTACAGCATTTGATATTCCAAAGCTCGAAGAACAACCCGCCATATTGCCTTTCAAGATCTCAAAAATTTCTCAGTAGATAATACAAACTCAGAGAAGTCGACGAATTATTACGCAATTGCCACCAACACAAATCCCTTAGCAAGCCATGCAATCAAATCAAATACAAAATAAATTTACACATGTAGTCAAAACTGATTAAAACCATAAATCTACAGAAGATGAAGCACCAATCAAAGTAATCAGTAATCACTCAACTAAAGAATGAGAAGTACAACTCTTGTGAAGTTCATACCTTTTGCAGATAAAGTTTGGTTACAGTGGGTGAACTCTGAGGCGAGAGATACTTGTGCGGGAAAACGGAGGAAAGTGAGGGGAAGTAAGTGAAAGGTAGCTTGTTTGGATGGCGAGAAAGTTGGAGGTAAAGTGCGGTGAGGCTTTTGGTATTCGATTCTGAAATGATTGCTGGAATGTGTTGGGGAGCAAGTGAGGGAGTGACTGAGGGAGGCGGAGACGCGAAAAAACGACGTTGAGTTTTTTGCTCTTTTTTTTTTTTTTTTTTTGGGAGGTTTTTTTTTTTTTTTTTTATGGACTAAAACATGTTTCCTTGTTTTTTAATAGATACCAACATGCCCTTAGTAACGGATGTAAGTGTACACACTTCTCTCTCATCAGTCGTCCTAACGAGATAGATATATAAGTGTATATATGGATAGGTAAACTTTTTCTTAGTGTAACATGTGTATGCAAATCTCTCACAATCATTGATTTTCGTATTGGATTTTCATCTTTTTCACACATGAGATTTCCCAAAGCCCAGCTGATTCATCTAGACTGTACAATCTTAAGATGCCATCAATCAATAATGATATCATTACTAAAGACTAATGAATCAAATTCAGCCAAACTCATATGTTCTGCAAAAACAGAAAAACCCAAATCCAAAAGCAGGGTTTTCCGCAAACACCAACCTGTAAGCACTGAATTCCCAGAAGAAGACCCATGCATCCACACCACCAACGCCTTTGCTTGTTCACTGGGCTGTCTTATATGTCTGTTGTGCTCTTCATTCTTCTTGCTTGATATTCTTCCCCACCAAACAGTCAATGCAATTCATATTAAGCTAATAAATCTAAAATTTAACGGTTTTTTTAAAGGCCAAATGAAGGCCTTTTGAATTTAGTATACAAAAACCCCGGCCAAAAAAATTTACTAAAAATTTCATTGGGAGAATTGTGGAATTTGAGAAGGAATTGTCAAAGGTGAAGAATAAAAAGCTTTAAACTGGGGCAACTGCACAAAACCCCCCATTTTCAGGCAAGCTCAACCATGGAAGATCAGGGTTTAAAAAAAAACAAATCAATTTTAATTTTTTCTAGTTAAAAGGCTAGTTGGCCTATTTCTTAAATTTATGAATATTTGTATATGTATTATTTTTTCGCAATATTTTGATTATAACTGAGTAATAATAACCAAGGGTTGTAATGGAATGACACTAATAACCCAATAACACTACGAAAACTTAAAACTTCTTATTGGAATCTTCTTATTGGAATCACAATTTTATTCAGCTGAAATGCAGGGATCGTTATAACTGATTACATTTTGTTTGAACTTGGAAATATATAAAATGTACATACTACATATAATCTACTACACATTTAGATTCTAGTTTTATTCTGGTGTTCATCTACGCCTTTACTCATCATTTTCAAGTAGAAGTTCCACAACCTTACTCATGGCAGGCCTTGCAGTGCGATCTTCTTGTGCACACAAGAGAGCAACTTTCATCAATCTTTCAAGCTTCTTCTTATTGAATTCATGCTCATGGTGTAGTCTAGGATCAATTACTTCCTCGAGCCCTTCTTTTCTGATCTTTTCAGTCACACATTGTACCAATTGGTTGCATTCATTGTACTCTTGTGCAGCAGCTGAAAGCATAATAGAAGCATTCTTTCCATTCAGCAGTTCCAACAAAACAATCCCATAGCTGTAGACATCTGCCTTTGCATCAATTTTCAGGTTCATCATCCACTCTGGGGCCATATAACCTCTGGTACCCCGCGCCCTCGAAAACCCAGTGCCATGCATGTCCTTGATGCCATGGATATCTCTGAATAGCTTTGACATACCAAAGTCTGCCACCTTAGGTTCAAGAAGGTCATCTAATAGTATGTTTTGAGGCTTTACATCACAGTGAAGTACCCATTCCAGGCACTCCTCATGTAAATATGACAAGCCCTTTGCAGTGCCTAGTGCAATAGTATATCTCTGCTCCAATCCTAATTCCAGATCTGAGAACAAGATTCTATCCAAGGAACCATTCTGCAGGTA
The DNA here is from genome assembly GCF_963921425.1 of Dryas octopetala. NCBI lineage: Eukaryota > Viridiplantae > Streptophyta > Magnoliopsida > Rosales > Rosaceae > Dryas > Dryas octopetala. Next base: position 5,574,052 of record NC_141371.1, read on the forward strand.
CTCATACACCAGCAGCTTATGCTCATTCTCAGCACAGAAACCCCACATTTTAACCAAGTTCCGGTGATTGATAGTCCCTATCACACTCACCTCTGCCCAAAATTCTGCATCTCCTTGCAAGACGCCTTCTAGCCTCTTCACAGCTACAACCCTTCCATCATCCAGAACCCCTTTATAGACAGTTCCAAATCCCCCTTTTCCTGCCTCCTGTTTGAAGTTGTTGGTGGCTCTTTTTAGTTCTGCATAGGTGAAACGTTTGAATACCATGGCTAAAGCCATGTAACCCATACTCGCCAATTCCTCATGATCCTGCTTTCGGAACACATACCACCATGTCAAACCGATGCAGATTGCTTCAATTATTGCGAAGGAACTTACAAATCCAATCAGGTATTCCATGTACCGATTTTTATTGTTCTTTTCCACTTCAGGATCACTAATTCTAAGGGTAACTTGCGCTTCTGAACAGTTCAAATCATATGTTTCTAGCTTCCTTAGGTCTTCAGAATCGCTTAGATAAAAACCTTTTGGGATCTTAATATGAATGATGCTGAGAATATTCGGCATATGAAATCCATTAAGGAGAAGACTTTTGGGAAAGCATTGTCCTCTTCCGTCCAGTGCATATCCAAATCCTTTGCATTTTGAATCTTTTAGGCATGAGTTTCTGCATTCTTCAAAAGAAATTCCAGACTTATAGGTCTCCAAGTCATATCCATAGTAATCTGTGTAAGGAAGCTGCATGAAGTCCAACTTGTTTGTATCAGCGGTCAAATTGAAGGGAGGTGAGCAGCCTTTGGACCAGTCTGAAGGATCGGTTAGGGAGAAACCAGAAGGGCAGGTGCAAGTAGGTTGTGGTTTGTAAGTGCAAACACCATATTCACCACACAAGCCTTGAACCAGGCAAGCATCAACACCATCAGGCAACCATGAGACTCCCCAAAGCCCAGTTGATTCATTTAGACTGTACAATCTTAAGATACCATCATAATCCATTGTTAACCGGCGCTTTGGACCAACCCCATAATCAGATGCATTGAACTCCAATAGGTCACTCGATAAAAATCTTCCAACCTCATTCAAAACAGCTACTCTAGAGCTATTGTAAGGTGTTCTGCCATAAACGAAAACAGTTGAATCTGTAGTCGGCCAATAAACACTTGAAAGTAGAGGGCCATTGTAGACGAGATATAACACACTATTATCATCGAATTTGAAATTATAGTATCCAGATAAGTATGTACCTTGACTTCTCATGGACACCAAGGTTGTGTTCTTGACAAGTCTCTGTGATGGTAGAAGTGTATCTGTGGGGAAATCAAAACTCTTCCAGATGACCCTCTTTGCTTGGTTGATCAGCACCAAATTTCCTGTTTCAAGAAGCTTAGCCTCGGTGCCTGCATTAGAGAAAGTGTTGGTTGACCATACAGTTGAACCAACCCCATCAGTCAAGATCAGATTGCCATTTCTGTGGAAGGTTAGCCTGGACCCTCTTACACTAACTGGCCTATCTCTGTTAGCCATCCAGACAACTGTTTTATTGACAGAATTGGTGAACCATATTGAATAACAAGAGGCATTGGTGCCAACCTTGTAAAATCCACTGGAGAAAGTTCCATTTGGTGAAACCAACAAGTCACTCTCCTCCTCAACTCTCAAGGAGCTCCCCTGCCTTAAGCTTTGCAAACCCAGTAACCGTGCTTGACTCCCAGCCAACATGGCTGCAAACAGCAAAAGAATAAGAAATCTGGGATCTTCCATGGTGGTGTTTTAAAAATGATTTAGGCCCGAAGTTGGTCTTGGGCAATCTGGACTATTAGGTTGTTTATATGCCAGGAAAATGAAATTATGCAGAATCTTCTTCTTCTTCAGATAGGCAAAACAAAATCCAATATTTTATATCAAATATCTTCGTTCTTTCCATGCAATATTAAACATGCATGAGTGCCGGCTATGTATTAAACATGCTTTGAAAATGGAAATATAAGAAATGTGAGGGAAGCAATATTGCAATAATATACACTTTTCTAATGGTTCATTGTGTGGTGTGGGATGAAGCTACATATTTTAATATGAATTTAGGGCCCATGTATAGTGCCTCTGGTTTTAAAGAATTGAGATTTAAATTTTAGCACAAGTTAAAGACCCCATCTTATAGGTTTTCATTGTCAACCCAGTTACATTTTTAATCTGGAGGCAGTTCCATATCTTATGATTGACTTAGTACCCAATTTAAGTATCCAGTAAACTTCAATTTTCACAATATCAAATGTACAAAACATGCAGAAATCCCACAAGTAATTGATTGTTTCAGATGCAATAGCAATAATGAGTGTTAAAATACTATATCATCAGTCAATTGCATATATTACAATTACACAATGTGGTGTAGAACCTATAAAAAAGAGATGGTTGTGGAGGGCAGAGATGATCGAGCTTAATATAATGATGCAAATTACGAAGTAAGCTCATCCGTAAGATTGAAAGTAAACTTTTACAAAAGCAACAGTAGCGGTAATAGCTAATCACAATCGCCAGTCAACCATATTTTAGCACCCACTTGATCTTATTAAATCCAGTCACCTAAACCAAGAATCGAGAGGAAACCAAACTTTAAAATAACAAAATGATGAGCAAAGGGCTGCTTACAGTGGGTGTAATGACAGCGGCCAATTTGCTTTTGGCTTGGGTTTAGGACTGAGTCTATAGCACTTCTTGGTGGCTGTTGTTTTTCAACAGAGATTGAGAGCGAAGTCAGCTGAGAGATCAGAGTGAGATATCAAGAGGGAGTGTGTAAGAGAGAGAGAGAGAGAGAGAGAGAGAGAGAGGAGAGGGTGTTCGTCGTTGCGAAACTTCGAAAAGTAACCAGCTTTCGCGCTTTGTTGAATGAGGATGCTGTGTGCGGTGTGTGGCCCAAGTCTATCCAGCTGTAGCCTTTGAGCATTGGGGCCATTGGCATTGGGCATTGGGCCTTGGGCTCCGCAATATCCATCCAAGAAAATGTTAGTCCTCTAGAGGGTTTCAACTTAAATTTTAATGGATTTTAAAATCTATAGAATCTATTAAAATTTAAAAAAATTAATTGAAATTCTCATAAAATTTATTATGTATAAAAAATGCATTCAAATATATCTAAATCTTTCACTTAATGAAATCTATGACTTTTTTAGGACACCTGGATTTCATTCGAATCCATTAAAATCTGAGTTTGAGATACTTTGATTTTTTTGGAATCCATTAAAATTTGAGTTGGGGGGACACCTAAATTTCATTGGACTTTTAAAATCCAATGAAATCTAAATTGGGAACACCCCCTAAATTTTTGTTCTGTAATGATGGTTTTTATTGTCAAATTTCATTTTTGCGAGTTTTAATTTCGTCCTTATACTTTTAATTGTTTTTATAATCATATAATGTGTAAACCATTGCAATTTAAGAACACGTCTACTTCTGGTCATGTACTTTACAAACCGTTATAGTTTGAGTCTTATACTTTACAAAACATTGTTATTTTTGTCCTAAAGTAATTCAAGGACAGATTTAATAACTTAATGGGCAAAATGCTAAGTGTCATTATATACGGAAATGCTAAAAGTGTCACTGAATTGCAACAATTTGTAAAATACAAAACCAAAATAATAATAAATGAAAATATAGGGACAAAAATAGAACTTGACCTAATCATAGGGACCAAGAATAAAATTTAACTCTTTTTTTATTGTGTGTATCTTTCATCACACATTAGGGAGAATTTAATTAAAACAAAATCAAATCAAAGCCTGTTCTTTTGAACCACAACATGGCATGTTAAACTTTAAACCCTGTTGTAGGTGCTTATGTCAAAACAAGAGTGGTAGCTTGGTAGAACCAAGGATGAAAATATCGGCAAAATCGCTGAAATATCGAGTGAAATATCATAAAATCGAACTGCCGATATTTATATTATTGGTAAGAAATATCTTCGATATATCGGCAATATCATTCAATTTTGGTAAATTTCAGCAGATTAAGAGGGAAAAGTGACACGATCAGCGTATGCATTTCTACAAACGGCAAGATCTAGGTTGGGTTTTAGGCGTAAGCCTCGTGGGTTGGGTCTCAGGCATAAGCCTCGCGACAGAGACAAGACGACGTCGTCTTCTCTCTTTGTTGTTTCCTTCTTTCAATAAAAGAAGTTTTGATGGGCTGTATAGTTTAGAAAAAACGCACAGCTTAACTCTATCTTTATAAAGTAGCCACATTGGCAATCTCCTATACTTATCTTTAGAGGTGTACAATGGGCCGGCCCGGCCCATTTAAAGTCGGTCCATTTGTGCTTTGTGCTATGGTTGGGCCGGCCTAATTATTTTAAACCTTAAGCCTAGTCCGGTCCATGACCCACCCAATAACGAGTTGTGCCGGGCCGGGCCGGTCCGATTAATTATTTTAAGTTTCTATTATTATTTAATAAATCAAATAATTTTTTATGTCATTTCATTTTCTATCAAATTTTTGAATTTTCTACTTTTTCATTCTATTTTCTATCCAATTTCACCACCAAAATCAAAATTAAAAATTGAAACAAAGCTAATAGTAAATTAAAATTTTTTTTAAAAAAAAATACTAGTATAAACGGGCCAGCTCAACACAAAACGGGCTCGGCCCGGCCCGGCCCAATGTGATAGAAAACATTGGCCCAGCTCAGCCCATATGTATGGGCAGGGCTCAACCCGGCCCACTTATTAACGGCCCAGCCCGGCCCATTGTACACCTCTACTTATCTTCTATATATCTTTATTGTTGCACCATATTTAGTTTGAAACAAATAAAATTTCTAAATAGATATAAAAACTTGATAGTCAAAAAACTATCAATATTAAATAAAATAAAACTTCCAATACAATAATATTAAATAAATTAGGATTTTTAATGTCAAAAGACTTATAATAGTGTACAAGATATATAGATAGGGTATTCTATGCCATATATATAATTTTATTAGTAAATTTTATGTTTTTATTGATTTAAATTGATATTTTTTTATATTGATATACATCGATATTTTTCGATATCCGTAAATTTAAGGACATATATTTTCAACCTTAGTTAGAACTAAGACAAAAAAACTGCATGTACATCATCAGTCAATTGTAAAATATTATACAATGCAGTTCAAGTAAACTTTTAGAGAAGCAACAATAGGGCTAATAGCTAAAACCAAACCAAGAGAGGACATCTACTACTTAAATCAATTGTAGCTACTTCTTGTTTGGAGAATGAACCTAAGATTCATCTTCACATTCTAGCAGGATTGTTACTACTGAATCAATTGTTGGCCTTTTGCTCCTGCCTTCCTCCACACAAGAAATGTCAATCTCAACCCTCTTTGGTGCTTGATTCCGAAGGAAATTAGAGCATTTAATCCAAAAAATTGGTAATAAGAAGAGTAACTCAAGACAAAGCCTCACACACTTTCAATTTACAAATTACGATTTCTCTCAACCTGCTGAACTGCCCTTCCAATCTTGGATCCAACATATCCTCTATCCATTGATCTTCCCCACTTTGAAGTTTCCTTTTTGCTACCCTCACACACCTGGTCAGCTCTGCTTCTTACTCCTCACTATCCTCCACTGCCCAATTCGAAAGCCGAATCCTTTCACTGTCTCCAGAATCACCACTCCATAACTATAAACATCCACTTTTCCAGTGATTGAAGGTTCAAAGCTCACTCTGGGCTCATATGCCCTTTTGTTCAACAAATTTGGGAGAACATTGAACTGAGTTAAGCTTTGCAATCCCGGTAACTGTGCTTGACTCCAAGCCAATGTTGCTGCAAAAAGAAAAAGAATGAGAAATCCATGAATTTCCATGGTGGGTTTTGAAAGATGCTTTAGGTCTGAAGATGGCCTTGGGCCAATCTGGACTATAAGGTTGTCTTCATGCCAGGGAAATGAAATTATTCAGATTCTTCTTCAATGTTTTTGTTTGACTATTACACAGAATCTTCCTCAAATAGGCAAGTCAAAATTTTAACATTTTAGATTAAACATCTTGGACCTAGACCAAACTAGGATTTTTCTTCTTTTTAAAATGCCTTAATATTTTTATTTCCATGGATAATTACAAATCTTTGAGATTCAATGACTCAGTAGTCACAACTGCCGCTAAACATTAAACATGCTTTGAAAATGGAAACATAAAAATTAAAAAATGTGAGGGAAGCAATAGTATCCCCATTTTCATTCCTTCCATATTTTTAATAAGAATTTAGGACCCGTGTCGATTGGTTTTGAAGACCTGATCTAATTAATTTATAGGTTGTCATTCTCAACCCAGTTTCTTTTTCAATCTGGAGGAAGGTGCGCAAGTTGTATATCTAATGATTTCAAGTCAATTTAATCAACTTATAAACTGCAACTTGAACACTTGATGTTTGGACAGTAAGAAAATGTACAAAACATGCATGCACAAATCACACATGTAACTGACTTTTTAGACAAAAGAATTACAGATGCAGTCCAAGTTCAATTTTGCCACTTTATCGGTCTTTATGATCGTTATTCTAAGCAGGGGATTAACATCTTAATCCCCCTACTTAGAACCCAAATTAGAAGCTAACCACAACCGCCGGTCAAACCACTTGACCTTTTAAAACCAACCACCTAAATTAAGATTTCTAAACAAGAATCCAGATTTCAGAGTGTATCAAACTTTAAAATAACAAAACGATGAGCAAAGGGCTTACAGTGGGTGTCGCGACAGAGGCCTGTGAAACTCGAGTTTGGGTTGTGGGTGGTCAAATCCAACAATTTGCTTTTGGCTTGGGTTTAGGACTGAGTCAAAACCCATTGGTCAAAATGGGAAGAAAAAGGAACGAAAATAAGGTGAAAATGGCCGAGAGAGAGAGAGAGAGAGAGAGACTGAAAGAGGGTGAGCGACAAGAGAGAGAGGGAGGAGGGGTGTTCATCATTCGGAAAGTCGGAAACTTTGAAAAATAACCAGGTTTTTTTTGTTGGTACTAAAAAGTAATCAGTTTTTCGCGGTTCGTCGAATGAAGATGTTGTGCGCAGTGTGAGTCTGTGAGGCCCAAGTCTATCCTAGTCTTTGGTTATTGGGCCTTGGGCCTCCACAATATCCAAAAATATGTTAGTCCTCAAAAATTTTCTTTGGCAATGGAGGTTTTTTTTAGGATTTTTAAAATTTTAGTACTTGAAACTTGGCCCTTATTCCAATCAAGTATCCAAATTATTATTTGCTTCAATTTCATACTTGAAGGTTTTATTTGTCCCAGTTTTTTTATATAATGTGACTTATGTCAAATACTGTTAACATATGATGTCAAAATCAAATATATTATAGTCAATTCAGGTTTGTGAATGGAATAAATAGACCTTTATTTAGACTAAAGTAACCGTACTTTCATATATCGTTCTGTTAGTATTATTTGACGGAAGTAACAGTACATATCAAATTGGAACAAAAAAAATAAATAATTTAGATATGAAATTAGGACAAATCATAGTTTGAGTATTCATTTGAGACAATGACTAAAGTTTAGATACCAAAATAAAAAAACTATATTTTTTATTGTGTGTGTCTCATCTCACACATTAGGGAGATTTAAATTAAAAACCTGATTATTACAACTTTTTTTTTTGGCCATGCTGGTTATTACAACTTTAATTGATAAAAATCTTACCCTAGCACAAAGATAAAGATATGAACATGATGCAATGCAGTGATAGATTGTTATCTGATGTAATCAAATCTCAAAATACTTTGAAACTGAACAAACACATACAGATGAAATTGACAAAAAAAGAACACTAGCAGTCTAGCAGTAAGGGACCATAGAGATTTTAATGGCTTTCTTTAGGCAAGCATCTTCTCCCATATCTGTTTTTTTTTTTTTTCCCTTCATTGTAGGACTATTTAATTTGAATCAAATCATGGCCTGTTACTTTAACCAAACCATGGCATGTTAAACTTAAACCTGCTGTGGGTGCTCATGTCAAAAAAAGAGTGGAATCTTGGTACAACTAAGACAGAAAACAATTGCATGTACATATCATCAGTCAATTGTAAATATTACACAATGCAGTAAACTTGTAGAATAAGCAACAGTAGAGCTAATAGCTACAACCAAACCAAGAAAGGACATCTAGCAGCTAAAAGCCTAAAACGCAGTTAGTTCTTGTTCGGACTTTGGAGGATGAAAATAAGATATTAATTCATCTTCACATTCTAGCAGGATTGTTACTACTGAATCCATTGTTGGTCTTTTGCTACTGTCTTTCTCCACACAAGCAATACCAATCTCAACCATCTTTGCTGCTTGGTTCCTATTGAACTGCCCTTCCAATCTTGGATCCAACATATCCTCTATCCATTGATCTCCCCCACATTGAATTTTATTTTTTGCTACACTCACAAACCTGGTCAGCTCTGCTTCTTGCTCCCCACTATCCTCCACTGCCCAATTCGAAAGCCGAATGCCCTTCACTATCTCCAGAATCACCACTCCATAACTATAAACATCCACTTTCCCAGTGATTGGAAGGTTCAAAGCCCACTCTGGGGCCATATACCCTTTTGTTCCTCGAATTTGGGAGAAATTTGAACTGAGGCTGCCTCTCTGAGTTAACTTAGCTAGCCCAAAATCTGCAATCTTGGGCTCAAAATTACTGTCTAGGAGTATATTTTCAGGCTTCACATCACAATGGATAACCCATTCCAGACACTCATGGTGAAGATAGGCTAGACCCTTTGCTACTCCTATTGCAACTTTAAACCTCTCTTTCCATCCAAGAAAATTTGGGGGGAACAGGTGCTTGTCCAATGACCCATTTTTAACATACTCAGAGACCAAGAGTCTGTGTTTATCTTCTGAACAGAATCCCCATATTCTCACTAGGTTCATGTGATTGATTTTTCCAATTGTGCTCACTTCTGCCCAAAATACATCTTCCCCTTGATATATATCTGCCAGTTTCTTGACAGCTATCACTCTTTCATCTCCCAGAACACCCTGATAAACAACACCAGAAGCCCCTCTTCCCAGCTCTTCCTTGAAGTTTTTGGTTGCCTTCTTGAGCTCAGCATAGCGAAACATTCTAAATTGATTTGAAATTACTCGATATCCATCGTCCATGGGAGCTGCTGCACCATGTCTTCTGAAAAGCAACCACCAACCTGAAACTACGAAAAGAATTTCAACTGCCCCAACTGCAGAAGCAAACCAATACAGATATACCCATCTTAACCTTTTACTGGTATTGTCATACATTGAAGGAGAACCTATTACAACCTTGGCCACATCATCCCTGCATGTATTAGAGGCATTGAGATTGGTGGTGGGTAGTGATGTATCCACACTCAGAGGATATCTTAAGTATATACTGCCTGGGAAATTTGGAGACCTGTACCCATTGAAAAGAGCACTTTTTGTGAAACATCTGGCTTCTGATAGCCTATAGCTAAATGCTTCACAACGGCAATCCTCCAAGCAGAGTTTTGTGCAATTGTCAAATGAAATGCGTTCACTATAATTGAGATCAAATCCATAGAAATCTACTTGTGGAATCTGCAAGAATTTCACCTGCTGCAGGGACTGTGAGCATGTGTGCTTGAACTTTGGATTGCAACCCTTGTTCCAGTTACTTATGTCAGCTACCTCATAGCCAGGAGGGCATGAGCACTTGGGCTGTGGTGTATAAATACAAATCCCATTTCTCCCACAAATCCCATGCACCTTACAAGGTTCTATGAGAGCTTCCCAGGTGATCTCCCACGATCCTTCCAAACTGTTGAGACTATAAAGCCTTAGATTTCCATCATAATCCATTGTCAACCGCCTTTTCACCCCCACACCCATGTCAGAAGCACTGAATTGCAATTCATCACTGGACAAAAAACTCCCCATGTCATCTAAAACAGCAATTCTGCTACTGTTGTAGTTTGTTCTACCATTCTGAAATACAGTGTTATCAGGATTAGGCCAATACACGCTTGAAATGTCAGGACCATCATACATCATCCTCAAAACATTATCATTATCAAAATAGAAACTAAAATAGCCAGTACCAAAAGTCCCTCTTCCCAAAGTAGATATCAGCTTCTTGTTCTTTGTAAAGGGTTGGTTTGGGAGAAGAGTGTCAGTGGGAAAATCAAAGCTTTGCCATAGAATTTTACCATTTGGGCCCTTCAAAACAAGGTTGCCAGAATCCAAAAGCTCTGCCCTTTCAGCACCCGTACTGGTAGAGTTGGTGCTGCTCTTCCAGACAGCTGTGCCATCCACATCGGTCAAGACCATGGACCCATCTCGACCCAGTGAAACTCTGGAGCCAAGGGCATTGACGGGTCTGTCTCTGTTGGCCATCCAAACAACGGTTCGGTTTGTGGAATTCGTGAACCATATTGAGAACCAGTAGGCATTTGTGCCCACACTATAGAACCCACAAGTGAAAGTCTTATCTGGGGAGGTGAGGAAGTCTGAGTCATCTTCCACTGAGAGAGAAGAGCCTCTTCCCAAACTATTCTGGGTTTTTGCGGTTGCAGAACAGTAGAGAAATATAGTGATGACTGAGAAAATAAGAAAACAAGGAACATTTGGAGTAGAAAAAGTTTGGTGTTGGTAACTCATTTTTGAGGTTTGGTTCAGAAGTCTTATTATATTTCTGAAGAACAAACATAGGGACCTCTGCATATATATAAACTGAGAAGAACTTACCTGCAACGCAGGTGATCCACCTATTATCCCTATTCCCCTCTCTCTCTCTCTCTCTCTCTCTCTCTCTCTCTCTCTCTCTCTCTCCTCTTTTGTTTTTTCATGATACCACCTATCCCCTTATTAGGTAAGTTATTTTCTTGGCATAAATTCAATTTAGACACCTAATTATATATGTTATTTCAACGGGATTCACGAACTTTCAAATATACACATGATTTATTATGTAAATTGAAAAATAAAATTTCGTCCATCAATTTATTGAGAAATCAGTTGAAACTTCGTTAGCTTGGCTTTTGCTAACAAAGATTAATTGACGACGTGGCACCAACTCAGCATACATTTCCCACCAAATGAGCAACACATGTCCACTTGACACGGACCCACACACCCATCACTTTTTTCTCGCTCGTCGAACGCTTTCCTGACCATTTAGTCTCCCAAAAACATCACGTTTTCCCCCAAATTCGAATATAAATCTCTCACTTGTGTTCAACGAGCGAGAAAGAGATGATGAGTTTGTGGACCCGTGTTAGGGATTAGGTGGACTTGTGTCGCTCATTTGGCGGGAAATGAGTGACACGGGTCCACCTAACCCATGACACGGGCCCACAAACTCTCTCTATTATTATTAAATTGTGGGCCCGTGTCGCTCATTTGGCGGGAAATGTTTGCTAAGATAGCGTCACGTCGCCAAGTAATCCCGGTCAGCAAAAACCAAGCTATCATTTAACTGATCTCTCAACGAATCAATGGACAGAAATTCATTTTTCAATTTAAATAATAGATTGGGTGTATATTTGAAATATTTTAAAGTTCATAGGCCTCGTTGAAATAGCTTATATAGTTATGTGTTTAAATTCAATTTATACATATTTTCTTTTATAGCCTTGGGCATGGATTGTATGTGTTAATTAGCTTTTTTACTGTTTTTTTTTTTGGTATTTTATTATTAATTTTATAATTTCTTATAATTATCTTATATTTTTATATTTTAAGGTAGTGGGTTATTTCTTCAAAAAAAAATATATATATTTTAATAATTATATTTTTATTTATTAATTTTATTTTATGAGACTGTTTGTTAAATAAAAAGTAATTTAGACAATTTTATTTTTGGTGAAATCTGTAACACCAAACACTTCTTTTAGATTTATAATAGTAAAAATATACAACTAACAGGAGGAGAAAAGAAGTCATCGGACAGAATCAGAGATATGAATGCTTATAAATTCTGTTGTTTGATGAAGAAAATTAATCTAAAGGGTCTAAAGGGTCTAAAGGGTCATGTGCATTTCATATCCTCACACACACTGTTTGGAGTCATCGATATTGCACAGATTATATGGATTTTTTTATGATGTGCTAAGGGGGAGGCTTCTTTTAGCCAGAAGGTTCCATATATTATGCGCTGGATATGAAGAAACTGGGATTCTCAAGGATCTTATATATGGTTTGTGCTACACGTGTAGAGGTCCATATGGTACAGACACGGGGATCACCATTAAATCAACAGATTCAACCAACCATTTTAATTAATGAAGTATGGTTTTTTGGATTACGTAATGACTAACACTTCCATGAGGTATGGGGCATGTCTCATTGAAGTCTCTCTTACATAACAGCTTACGAAAGCCTTAATGCTTATTCGCCTAATCTATCTTTGACTTGCGAGTGCCGGCCTTATCCTGAGTCTCCTGCCATTGATCGTTGAACTACTGCCCACATAGGTTGTGTAAAGAAATTCATCCAGTGATCCAAGAACTACCAAACAGCCAACTAATAAAGTTTTTTTTTTTTTTTTTTCCATATACTAATAAAGTATTTAAAAGTCTTAATAAACTCACAAATTTTTCTCTTATAGGATACATAAACTAAACATATAAACTCTTAATGTCCTGATACCACTTCTTTTTGACATTTACATAAACTAAACATAAAAACTCTTAATGTCCTGATACACATCTTTTTGACATTTTTTTAATGCTAACCATGTGTTCCATTCTCATCAAATGGCGTGTGAGAATTGAGCTTTAATATATTAAGCATATAAAAGAAGTTTTTGGGTTTACATCCCCTCTCCATTTTAGTTTCGAATTCAATGGTTCCCATCATGACATCAACATTGAATAGTTTGAACCTGTTTTGGATGCAATGATAGCGTGTAGTGTGGACTTTGAAACACAAATAAAGTCATTTACAACGGGGAAATGTTTTAGTTCTAGAAAGCTTCTAAAATAAGATTCTATATTCTAGCGCACTCTCCTCGTGTAAAGTATGAACCTCTCTTCCACCACAAAGAAACAAAAAGTTACAATTGTATGGATTTGAGCTCAGAATCTCCCTATCTAATATATCTTTTTAATCTTTTACCAAAAAAAAAAAAATATTTTTAACCACTATTATTAATTAAATCTTAATCACGATTCCCAAAGTGGGGATACATTACATGTTAACATGTGAAGAATAACTTACCTGTTTCCCGTCCCTGTATAGGGTTAAGTGTTATCTCAATTAGAGAGTGAAAGAGAGAGTGAAAGAGAATGAGAGAGATAGAGAGAGAAGGGAGGGGGGGGGGAGGGCGTTGCAGATAAGTCCTTATGATTTTATATTCTAACAAGTAATGAATGAATCGTGTAAAATAATCACCATGAATTTAATGATCACTGCAATAAACAGATGAGGTCCTCCATAACACATGGAACATGAGATGACAACAATGCACATTTCATCATTCTTTAAATGACAGAAATGCAATTAATACAAGTTATACACTTATACCTAATTACATACAAGTTCCACCACCTTCCCACATCCTCCAATCAAAGAATAGCTGTACAAACAAATTATTATACACAGTGTACAATCGGGGCAAGTCATTCAGAAACTGGGCACTCAATTTTGACTTCTTAAGGGGGGCATTGTTGCTCCTCGCATTTCAAAATAGCCATCCGCTGAGACCTAGAATAACCTTGCCTGTTATTAAGTATACCAATGTAAGTTCGGAGCCTATACCGGTCAGAATTTGTCAGAGAGAATGGCGGGTTGAGAATGAGGGATGGTGCTTCTACTAGAAGAAAGACCAAGAGACGCACAGCTTTTGAATAAAATGCTGCTGCACTTTCCATGTCACCCATAAGCTCATCAACCTGCCAGACATATACGAGAAAAAATCACCAATTTATAAATATCACTAGATTCATAAGGCCATTCTCTACTAACAAGCATGTAAAGATTTTGGCTTGAGGTAATTTGCACCGACTCCCTTTAGGAGATTAGTTTGGAGGCTATTGCTCTGTCATTACAATCATTTTGGGGGATGGAATGTTTCGAATTGACTTGATGCGACGGTCAAGGATAGGGATTAGCAAACTCATATAAGGTTTTCTGATGCATTCTATTTCACACTTATCTTCAAACCCATCTAAGGTTGATCCTCCACTAATTGAAACAGATAAGATGGTGTTGAATGACAAATAGACAAGCATGTAGAAAAGACAGGACTGGTGTGTCAAAGGAACGTTGGTTAAAGAAAGACTTCAGAAACATAGCAAGCTTATACAGGCATCAGACTAGTCCCAACTGGTAATTCAAACTCGAGTTTTGGCTCAATAGTTTACAATGTCTCTAAATGCAAAAACAAAAACCCACGCCTTTCCAGCTAGTTTAGTCAATGTAAAACAAGATTTAATAAAGAATTGCGTTACATGGCCCAAAATATGAGAAAAGAGGGAAAAATATACTCACACCCCCGTGCCTCCCAAAAACAAGAGCAGATTGAAAAATTGTCTCCATTGCATCTGGCATCTCTGTATGTCCTGCAACCATTAGAAAGAAAACCGGAAAGATTATTAGTGACCGTGTTAGTGAAACCACAAAGTACACACATCCATATATAACAAAGTACTAACAAAGTACATACATATATATATATATACACACATGTATGCATTTTCATGTCAGCTGAAGAAATCAATAAGAACCTGCCATCTTTCTTTCACAAGAGATCCATGCGTACAAAAGCCAAGAATGATGCATAACTGGTTTCCAAAAGATAAGCCAATGACACATGACAAAACAAGAAACAACCTAGATAAAAGCAGAAAATTGAATCCATACCAGGTTCAATGGCCCTTGCAAGTTCTTCTGCATGCTCAACCTCCCGGAGAAATTCCCTCTCAATCTGGGAGGAAATATCTTCAGGCCCTTGAGTGTTGACCACTTCAAGACATTCCTCCGTATCAGAACTACCATGCTTCTTGCTGGCGCTCCTCCTAAATCTTGTACTCTCTGGGCTTGGACTTCCTTCCATAGCTGAGGCAGCCTGTGTATGGCATATATGAAGCGCTTGTTTCCAAATTGCAAGAATTACAAGCTGAATTGAGAATGCTTCTAGTTGCCTGCCTGCCTCAACCTTTTTGAAAGAAAGACATTGTAATGATTAGAAGACATGAGCAGTATAAATAACGCAAATGAAACATGTATTAGCAGAATATTCATCATTCTGTATAGCAAATCAAGAGAGTCTAGGCTAGTGGCACGAGGGGCACATCCAAGAAGGAACCAGTATCAAATCTTAGCACCAAAATATTGTCTATAGTACTAATCTATAAGAAATAGTGAATTTTCTGATTTTTCTGCATACGGCACTTCTAAATACTCTAATGATTTACAGAGGGGGTTATAAACAAATTTATTGCACAAGTTGGAATGCCATGATTTACCTTTTCATGAACTAATTCAGTGATAGCAGACACACACTTCTGCAATGAATTAAGCCGTGTCATGCAGTGTGTTGATGGCTGCTCTAAAACATCTCCCATATCTGTTGATCCTAGTGACGTCCCTGGAGCAGAACTCTGACTTTCCAAGCTTCCTATGCAACACATGTTACTATTAGCTGCACCCATGATTGGCATTGGGGCACTCGACGAGGTGGTTAGAGACTCTTGAGGGAGACTCTCAGATTTGTATACAGAGCGGCTTTGCTTGGCAGCACTAGCTGAGGAAGAAGACACATCAATTGGGGGTCCAGACACAAGAACATAATCTTGATCAATCAAGTCCAGTGAATCCACAACTGCGGATGCAAACAAGATAATAAATACCTTGCGTTCTATTAAGACATGTCTGGATGTAGATAACTAATACTGAAATGTGAAAAGGTGCATAATAGGATTCTACCTCTTGATCGAGCATTTACTAGTTTTTGGTCCACATATCCTAGAGGATCAGTTAGATTTCTAGCTGATGGTCTTTGGCTGTCCAACCTAATACTAGAATTTTCTTTACGTGTTGTGCTACCATATCTGAAAGAAGGGGTCGGTGATGCTTCTCTTCTATCAACTTTTGTATCAAGAGAAAATCCATAAGTAGACTTCATTGAGGGCCTCCTCCTTGAAAAGGATGGGCTCCCCCCTTCAGGACCACTGGAATCATCATCTAAAAGGAAAGGCAGACAATCCTCTTGAGAACTTTCGTCCATGTTCCTCATGGGACTGCATTCAGACATAGAAAATCCTTCCGCCATTCTTGATGCCCTCCTACTCCTGCATGAAAAAGTGGATCATCTAAATACATGAGGAATATATTAAGTCAAAACCGTGAAGACTGAAAATTATTTGCCTAATTTACCTTGATGAATTAATTGGCTGCTTCTGAGAAAGATATGGGTGATTAAAAAACTCTTCAAATGTTAACCTTTCCACTGTAGACACAATTACAATGAAAAGAATCAGAACTATGGAGTAAAAATTCATTAAGGAATTATAGGAGCTCAGCAAATTTCAGTCATTTCTCAACATCATCCTTGCCTCTGTGCTATGCATATGTGTCGGCTGCATGAATCCTCATTTTCCATTTTTTTCTATTATATATTGTATCCCCTATTAAATCTAATTCCTTTTAGATACTTTCGCATTACTTCATCCCTTGTTGGTTTCCGTTGTCCTACCTTCTACTTAAACCAGTCTTTCACTGGTTGCGGGTGCATCTAGTGATCTACGTTATAAATATGTTTGAATGGTTGTACCATCTAAGCCTAGTTTCTCTTATCTTAACATTGATAAGTGTCACTCCCAATCATTCCCTAATACAAACATTTTTAATTCCATCTTTTCTAGTCACTCCTGTATCCATCTTAACATTCTACCTTCTCATTTTCAGCCTAACTAAGTATTACCCATATGCATTTGCAAATTTAACTCAAGTTTCATACATTGAGTGATATACCTGGATTGCGGCGTAATAATTTCTGACACAAATCCTTGCACTCTGAACTCACATTGTTGCTATCTGAAGGGAACTGCAACTCAGTTGATTTCACAATGTTCTGAAGCAACTGCACAACACATGAGAAAAATTAATTTTAAACTAAGGCAGATATAGAGGCATGAAAAAAATACTAATTTGACCAATCCAGAGGGTTATTTTAAGATTAGAAGCTCGAAATGCAGCAATCCTATTCCCCACATGGTGTGCCAGGAGAAGGAAACAGGAAAAGGGGAAAGGTTTGGAATTGAACCTGTATTTGATTGTTTCCTGTGAATGGGGTTTTCCCAGTTACAAGCTGAAACAAAATCGCGCCAACGCTCCAGAGATCTGCCTGCGTATTCAGTTCATGGTTAATGGGAAAACGTTCCATGAGATAATTACAGTTTCCTAGCACATGAGAAGAACAGATTTCACCTTTGCATCATACTTTTGAAGTTGCATTATCTCTGGGGCCATGTAAAGTGGTGAACCACACAATGTTTCAGCAAGGCCCCGAGGTTGCAGAGATCTGCCCACAAGAAAATAAGGAAAGTTTGAGTCTCTGTGTTCAGCATATGAGTGAAAACGAATGGGAAAGAGAGTCTACAAACACAAGATGCAATCAACTACTAAATGATGATAATGGCATTAATGGACTTTTTTTTAATATACGAGATAATAATATACTAAACAACGAAGGCAAAATGACGATAATACATTTACCTTGCAAATCCAAAATCTGCAATCTTCAAAACTGAATTGTTGTCATGGGTGGTCAGCAAGAGATTCTGTTCCAAGAATGATAAACATTACAAATGGAATGACATACCAACGAAACCTTTCTGCACAGACAAGATTACTACATATCAAACAATATCCTATGACATCTCTGACCATCACTATTTAGTTATATATATATATGTATATATATACAGGAGGCTCTAGTAAGTAGCTAACTTGGGCGGTTTGATCTCTTTCTACTGCTGACATTTAAAAATTTAAAACGAGTGGGAGTGTTTTTATCCAACCGTAGGAGTGTTTTTTAATCCTAGAAATAATGGCCTAGGATTAGCTATTTATTTTAGTTCCTTACTAAGGCATGCATTGATGTGCATGTGTATATATAGTGATGATTCTTATCAGACAATCTAGCATATTTTGTTGCCAAGCTATCAACAAGATTGTTGATCAGGTAGAATCATGTCTAATATTAATAGTCTGACAATTGGCAAGAGGATCATCACTATTTATTGATTAATACCCAACTAAGGAAAATAATAATTGCACAGCCAAGTTCTACTCTGTTTATGGTAATAGAATGATCAAACTTAATTATACTTAAGCATTTGAATTAACCCAACCTGTGGCTTTAGATCCCGATGTATAAGATTATTGTCACGAAGAATTTGCAGGCCCGCCACTGTGAATAAACACAATCACTTCCAACATCAGTACATGTATGACTCATTAAATATGCATTAACAAAAAAAGACTTGAAAATGCAAATAGGAAAATCCTAAGGCAAACCTAGCTGCTGCATGAAGTGCTTTGCAATAGCTTCCGGTACTCTTCCATGGCGCTGAATATACATAGAAAGATCACCACCTCTGCAATACTCTAATACAAGATGTATCTTCCCAGGAACCTATATCAAGTATTCAAGTGAATATTAGATAAACCTCTTGAGGGGGAAAATGAGGGGGGAGTATAAAAGCATTAAATGCTTAAAATGATAATTACAATTTCATATCCAATAAATCCCAGTTCTCCAGTTCGGGAGTCTTTACCCTATTCAGTTTGGTTGCTAAGAAAACTGGGTTTAGCTTCTTTTTTCAATTTCTCTTGGAGAGGGAGCAATCTAAGTACTTCCTTTTTGCAATTGATTGAAATTCTCCAGTCAACCAAACACATAAGTTTGGTTGACAGAAAGTCAAATTAGTTTTTGATTAAATGAAGTTAGTACTACCATTTGCAGATTCACGTTTCTACATGCCTCCTCAACCAAACAAAACCTCAAGTTCTCAAGGCTCACTACAGTTTACATTCTTGTTAAATGCAATAAGAAAATACATTGTTTCAATGCACAATGTTTTAATTTCAGAAAGGAAATATTAAGGTTCCCTTTACTACTTTAAATAATTATTTTACTCTGAAGTAAACACTGCCAAGCATCTTCAACTAGTCACAGAGAGAGAGAGAGAGAGAGAGAGAGAGAGAGAGAGAGAGAGAGTTCTCTATGTATGAATTTTTCAAACAACACAAAACGTAACCAAAGTCTGAACTCGAAAGTATAATTAAAATTTGCTGTATCCGGAAAACCAGACACAAAACAAAACAAAACAAAAGAAAAGAGCTCAATACTCTTACCTTCCATTTTCCTAAATTTTCTAGCCAACCAAACAGAACTTTAACCAAACTTAAAAAATAAATAAATAAAAATCCACGAACCTCTATAATATCGTGCAAACGAATAATATTGGGATGGTTAATCCTCTTCAAGATAAAGATCTCCGACATTAGACTTTCCTGCAACTTCTTGTTGAGCCGGCCAGTCGCGATCTCCTTGATTGCCACCTCGGTCCCATGGACTCGGTGCCTCGCGTGCCAAACCACCGAGAACGAACCCGACCCGATTTGCCGCCCCACCAGGTAGTCCCCGACGACCCGTCCCCTCCCCGTCGCCTGAGCCATTTCCTAACCTCAAAAATCTCAAAACCCTAGAGTCCGAACCCGAAACACGGCTCCGAGTACCGAAATTGAAGCTCCGGTTGCGAACTTTCCGGACCTTGTATTTAGATCTCCCGAGGATTCGACCCCTGTGTTTTTGGTCTAATTCGATAAGAGAGCGAGAGAGAGAGAGAGAGAGATGGAGAGAGAGGGAGAGAAAAATAGAGAGATTAATGGAAATGTTTGTTTGTGTTATTTGTTTAATGTGAGTTGTGGGGTGAAATGATTAAGCGATTAGAATAATGCTTTTAACTAATTTCAATTGTGACGATTGTAATTAGTGATAATAATTGAGATTAGTGGTTTGTGTGATTGGATTTTGATAGCGTCCAAGTCCAGAGAGAGGGAGGGAAGAGATTGAAAGAGAAAGCGTGGAGCTACAAGAGAACAGGCAGCGACCAGCGAAGAAGGGAGAGATGGGATCGCCTGTGGTTCGGTCTATGGTAGGGCCGTGTACGTGGCGTGCACTACGAGTGTCTTTTGTCTCCCAGTTGTAGCGTTCTTTTGACACGTAGCACGGTCTCGTTGGCAAGGGTTATTTCCTAGTGAAGTAGGTGATGATGGGATTGGACCAGCCCCAATAACGTCGCCTGTTGATGACGTGTCGGCCGGCCATTGGGTTGTCCAACGGAGATACTTTTCCGGGTGGGGGGAGAAGACCAAATTTGCTTCGATAATGCTTTTTACCCCAAAATTATTAAGTGTCGTTTCAAATTAGTAGCCAAATTTTGAAAATTTATATAAAAATATTTCAATTTTTATTTTGTATCAAAAACATACCTCCGTTAAATTTTTTATTAATAAAAACGTTATCTGCTAATATAATATAGATATTTTTATTTTTTCACCGCATATAAAAAAATTAATATTTTTTAAAACAAGATCAAATCAAAACTTTTAAAAATATAAATTAAAAAAAAAAAAACCAAAAATTACTAGATTAGTTGAGTCAGCTGAATCCTGGTCTTCGAGTAGCTAGATTAGTTGGAGTATTTGGCATTGTGATTTCTATAGTATCATTTCAGTATAAACGTCGCTGTTATCTTTTCAATACTCGTTGTCACCTGGGGACTGTCAACTGTGTATATATGCTGAATTGCTGATGTGGGAGCTGCGAATCGTGTGGCCAAGATGGTCGCTCAACCCTAACTGATTCAGGTTTTGTTTTTATCTCTGTTTTTTTCTTACTGTTCTGTTTTAATGCATATAGTGATCGAGTTTTATCCACATGTGCAAGGATGACAATGCTCTCTCTTTTCTTTATTCTTTTTTTTCTTTTTTCAGAGCCTTAGAAGCAGAACCTCAAGTTGGATGGAAGTAGCAGAACCTCAGGCCATTGTACGCTGGTTTGACTTTAAAATCACCCATTATGCTACTAAATGTAATGTGTAGAAGTCAGATAAACTCGGTTACTCTGTCTTTTTGTGTAATATATATGGAACTGGAGCAAATGTGTCTTGCTGCGTGTAGTTGTACCTCTTCTAATCGAACTGGATAACCATGTGTACTTTCTTTCTGTTATTCGAAGGTTGAATAAAGATGATTTTATGACAAAATAAAAGAAGCCAAAATTATAATATATACATCATCAAGATATAGCTTTGATCTGCGAATTGCAATTGCCAATGATGTCTTATACATGATGCGTATCATGTCAAGGTAATCTTCATATGCTTGTTCATGATCATTAATTAGCTGGATATAATTTACGTGTACATCAAATTCAGGCTTTCACTCAGATGTAAAAAGAAGGATTCAATAAAAAAACAGAGTGAAGCTGATGTTCGTTTTTGCATGCATTAGTAAAAAACCAAGGCCGGCAAGCTACTAGCTTAGCTAATGTACGTTTTTAGTTTTACATCTTTTGTTTACCACATCTGCCCCAATTATCATGTAGGTTACTTGTAAGAGCATCTATATATGAGTTGTCGCTGAGTCAACTTGTGCTTATATTCTTTTATATATATATATATATATATATATATATATGAAATATGAAATATGAAAAATGGTAGAATAAAGTTTTTCTTTTTCTTTTTTTTATAGGGGGAAGATTCATTACTAAGGCTTCTCTTCAGCGTTCAGCCTGTAGAATGATAGCATGGAAATTTATTCCTAAAAGTAAGTGCAGCTATACAAATTTTAATTCAATCAAATTCTTTTGTTCATATTGTATTTGCTTGGTGATAAGGTATAAAAAAATTACCTGTCTACATAGATATATGCAGGACCAATACTGAGAAGTTCCAACAATCCTCTTGATTCTTATCCTAAATTGAAAAGTAGAGAAAGCTACTATTGTTTGCTGAACAAAAAGCATACAAGAATATTCTCTCAGTCGCAGAATTAAAACAGGCTCACTCATGTATATTTAAGCAACACCCCCAACTGGTTAAGCTTATGATAATTGAATTATTCTGGCTTTTTTCATTATGGCTTTCATCCCATGCATCTTAATTTCATGTTCAATCCAGAAAGTCTGCTGGGCATATGAGTCATGCACTCATGCTAAACCACTACAAGAACCAGCACAACGAATCTGATTTTTATCCCGATGTCTTTCACTTCTTCATGTTACATTGAAAGGTCCAATGGACCTCTTGAGCACTCCAAAATGGAGAACTAAGAATTACTGTTCCAACATAGAACCCTCATGAAATATCTCTGTAATGAAAAGTAGTCTAAACCCTTTCACAGAACCAGATAACAAAAGAGAAGGAAGATTGAGACTAGTATTCAATAATAAGGACTGGAACGACCCTTAAAATTTTCTTTACTGGTTCTAAGTGTTACCCATGATTAGTTGAAGTAATGTGGATTTAGTTTTCCTGGGTGTTTCTCTTTTATACATCCTCTGTAACTGGGCAAGGTCCTTAAGTTTCTAAATAAATATTTTTTTACTTATTAAGAAATAGAAAAAAGGAAGTGCAAAGTACAAATCTTATATAAATTCCTAATTTCATAGAAAAAGGATGTTCTCCTATGCACAGCTTGTCACAAAATTTTATTGATTCACCACATCGATCATGTCATGTTTTTCAGTTTAAGACAACCAAATAAAAAAATAACGAAATTTAGAAAAGAAAATAGTATTATGAGGTTTAGAGAAGTGAAGAGGATTTTATGAGGGTGGGTTTGATTGAATTGTAAAAGCTTTTCCATTGTAACAGAAGTGAAGAGGATTTTTTTTTTTTTAATGAAAACTGATTTTCTTATGACTTTAATCCTTGTTGAGAAATCCATATCTACCCAGTTTCTTTTGGAACCACCTCTTCAGTGGAAGTGAGTGTGTATATTATCTTAGAAGGTCATTAGGCTTGTAAAAATCTGAAAGTTTGATGAGATGTTACTATTTCATTTGGAAGTTATCAAAGAATGTTGCACTAATTAAATTAACATGTATGATGAAACTAGAACAAATGTAAGGCACAGTCCTTGAGGATGAATCTTAGGGAAGAGGTCCTGAAGGACTCAACGAAGTAGCTAGCTGGTGATAACTATTCATTTGCAATGGAAGTTTGCCAACACTCTCCTCCAAAAGATTCCAAGGTCTGAGCTGAGCCCATGTCTCTTGGTCTTGGGATGGTATAGTATTTTGTGAAAGTGAGTGTAAATCCCATTAATTGAATGTAAGTCCTTGAATACACATTTCCTCTTTTTTCTTTCATTAACAATTTCTTTAATAAGAAAGAAAGAAAGTATCATTTATGAAGTCTAAGTTATGTGCGCTAGCTAGCTGATCACTCACACACATTTCCAAATATATTACACATAAAGCATTATTCAAGAAAGATAAGATAAGAATCATAAGATAAGATATATAAGATGGCAGGCTTAGGCCACAAATATTTTTACACATAATACTTCACCAAAATAGATTAAAGAGCAACATTTCTTAAAAAGATGGGTAATATGAGTTTAGCAGACAGTCTTTCAATATGAATGCTACACATTTACTAGCATAATGGGTGACTTTCAAGTCAAACCAGCATCCCATGACAGGTCAATGTTCGTCGCCTGGCAAAACCATAAAACCAATTAAGAGGAAATGTTAATAATAAGCAACAACAAAAAGTATTTCTTAATTATCTAATTATCTTAATTTTATGGTCATTCCACCTACTCCTTGTATTACCTATACTTAATATATATTTATTATTGGCAAATTCATAAAATAATGATATTCTTATATTTATTGTCCTTTTTACTATTGTCAAACATTGTGAAAATATTTAATTTTATATCTTTAACTTTAAATAATGTTGTTATTGTTGATTTCATCAGTTTAATGTGATTATTATTGATCATGCATGCATAACCCTACTCTTATATATATATATTAATATTAAGGTTTCTTTTAAAGTCCAAAACGGAAAATACTCTGATTGGTCGGCCCACTTGCAAAAACACGATGATTTGCCGGTCAACTTTTAAGTTGTCGATCGCTCGACAGCTTCACCGAGCACTTGGCATGGTCACTGAGCTCTCGGCAAAATGACATTGTTCGCTCCAGATTGCCACTGTCTAACAATACAATCACTATTACTGTGCGGTAGTAGCTATTTGCATTACAAACACACCATGTATATAGTTACTGACAAGCAGTGCCACTATGTGACAATGTCAATTTACCCATTTGTTTTTTAAAAAAACAACTCCCACCGAGCGCTCGGTGCCAAAAAGCGCTAAAGACACGAAACAAATATAACGTGAATTTTATTTGTACAAAGTGGACAACTGGACATATTTATTATTCCAACTTTTTAAGTGGATTTGTTTATCATTAAATGTTGTAAAATGGATTTTAGAGTAATTTACTTTTAATATTGTATATATTCTAATTAATGTTTTATTATACATAATATTAAGTACATATATATACTTAATTTACATCTCTGCAAGCCCCGCTTTACTGAAGCTTTATACATAGAGAGGTGTATTCAATCAAATTTCAGAAATTAGTAATCAATTTCTAAGTAACAGTGTATGACAACGCATTATATTATTTAATTTTATATTGAACTCACTATATAATTAAGTTTTTTCAATTTTTTTTCTCAAATTAGTAGATTATTGATTAAATAAACATCTATTAGAGTTTCATTCAAAATTTTCAAATTGTACTCACCATTTTTGTCTAATTATTACTAATAACCATATTTTCTCAAAATTGTCATTGAAATTTCTGTATTTTTGACCTACCAAAATTTAATTCCTTGGCGTTGACTGATTGAGTAGTGATTGATGAGTAAAAATTGAAATTACAATGATAATATTAAAAACAGATAGTGTTTGTCACAATTTTCTGGGTGGTGTAGTTGGTTATGACGCTAGTCTCACACAATGGAGGTCCCCGGTTCGAACTCAGGCTTAGATACATTTTGCTTCTTCCTGTTTCGGAAATCGCATATATCAATCACTTACTTGCCCTCTATATCAAAACCATTGATTCCAGATCACGAACCATACAGCCTCCAATTCCTTCTCTCCCGACGATTCTTCTTTATTATTATTTTTTTTTTCACTTTGGCTGCTCTCTCTCCCCACTCACCCCCTTCTTCTTCTCTGCTCGTACGGCCACAACGACACCATCTAGCTAGGGTTTCGCAGAACCGACCGCATCATCAAAATCAGACATGGATTGGGGCAACGTGACGGCCGAGGATCTCGTCGACGCGCTTCGCGAAGTGGACTGGTCGTCTCCGCCGCGTCCTTTCTCTGAATTCTTCTCGAGGTTCACCGTCCCCAGATCCTCTTCCAAATGGAATAGCCGCCTCAAATGCAATCTCTACTAGTACGATCATCTCTCTCTCTCTCTCTCTCTGTCTTCTAATCTCGTTTCTAATTTGATTACTATCAGTATTGTAAATCGAATCTATTTGGTTATTGACCGGCAAAATATCTGCGTAAACCCCAATTTTCCCCATATGATTTTCATCGGTTGTTACTGTGATTAAATTCAGCTCAATTATGTGTCGTACTTGTATTAGAGTATTAGTAGCAAATTATGATGATGCGTGTAAGATTGAGATAGCCAATTAATTTGTTTTGAATGATCTTTTATCTGTTTCATCTAATTTGTTCACATGTTTTTTACTAAGTAAATGTTGGATTAGCATCTAGTAACTCTTAAATTTGCTTTTAATTTGTTGTTTTTTCAATTTTTCAATGCTTTTGCAGCTACAGAACCAACTACTTCCTTTTGATCGTTTTCGTTCTTGGTGAGCAAACAAGGCAACTTTAATTCATTATTTTTCATTTTGTTATAAATTTTATGGCTTCTCTACATGGGCAATTGGGCGTGCATGTTTTAAAATCTTCATTGTCAACTGCAGGCTTGGCTTTTCTTCGGATGCCACTTGCTCTTGTAGCTGGTATTCTGACGGCCCTCAGCATTGCTTTTCTGAATGACAGGTAACACACACTAATCCTACTTTGTATGTTGGTGGATGTAGGCACGCGTATGGTTCATGCGCGTCATGAATTTTCCTTGCTATTTTGGGTTTATTAGTTGTAGTAACTACTGAGTCAAGTTTTGGATTAATTGGACTATCCTAAATTCCTAATCAGTACATCATTTTTTTTTTTTTTTTCAAAAACATTTTGGGCCTCAGTTTGTTATTTGGCTATCACAGTGCTGTCCTTATTCTGGTAATTCGTTTTTTATTTGCTTAAGCATGTTATGATGATTTTTGTTTCTATATCATATAAAAAGTTTGAGGCATTGGATCTAAACAAGTTAATATATCTAGAAAACTTAGATGGGAAAAGCAATTGCTTATTTATTTAGATAAGGTCATGAAACTAAGTATTTGAAATTCAGTTTATGAATGTTAGCGCTGCTGTGCCCTTAGATGATTCTAAATTAGACCATATAGTTTTTTCATTACTCATCGTTTTGCATTAGAAGAAAATACTTGATTCAGTGAGATGCACTTCTTAACATTTGAGGATCGTGCCAAAATCCTCATTCATCCTTCAATGCATCATGCATCAAGTTGTATAATGCCTTGTTTACTTTTCGGTTTCCATCTGTTAGTTCTCTATAACATTGTTGTTAAGTATCATTGCTACAGCTTTGCAGGCACTTTCAATGAGAAAGTATCAAGAACTGTGAGACAATTCTCTCCACATTTAGCTGCAAAGATGAGACCTCCTCTTACGTAAGTTTGTTTACTTATCATCATTGGACCTGCTATGAACCCAATACAATTGCCTCATTAATTGTTTAATTATTTCCAGGCCTGTAATTCGTGGGCGTCCATCAGCTAAAAGAACAATATACATATGTGGTCGGCCTCGTTGGGTGTTTGTCATGATATTCTCTTCTGGTATTTAAATCTTGAAAGCATTGTCTTTTTATATTTTTTCTTTGAAGTATTCAAAGCATGCTAGTCCGTGACTTCAATACTTATTTCATTGGTACTAAGTATCTGCTTCCTCTCTGTAGTGAGTTTCTTTCTATGGTTTGTTTCCTGTGGTCTCTTAACTGTCTTATGGGCACTCTCCTTCGGACTTCTTGGTATGCTACTTTCATAAAAATTCCACTTATTTGCTTCACATGTAGTAGCATTCTTTCTATTTGATTTCCTCTCTCATCATCTTTCTCTCTATCTCAGCCACTTTACTGCACGCAAGCTTCAGAACACCTAACTTGAAAGCGCGTCTGAACACTTTCCGTGAGGAATTTCGTGCAGTTTGGCGCAACTATAGTGAGCTGTAGCTTACCTGGAATTCCAAAGATGTGAGTAAATCCCACCTTGATTCTACCACTTACTATGTTTTTGTATGAATTGGTTTTCAGTCCTGTACTCACTGTTAATGATGTACTTTTCTAATGTTTTCACAGAATTTAATTTTCAAAACATGTTTTTTTCTTTAACATGATTTACTAAGTACTAACGTAGTTTTTTTTTCCTGGTTCTTGCAAGCAGCCTTTGCTTTTCTGTTTAGGGATTCAGCTGTTGGCTGTGAATCTCACACAAATTGTGATTCTGAACTGGAGCTTTACTGCAGCTGCTATAAAATAATTTTGGCTGGACTGAAATTACCAAGTAAAAGCTGCCTACCTATGCAGATCACCAGCTGGATGTAAATTGTCATCAACTCTTGTTTCTGTAAAGCAAATTGTTTCTTTTCACTATCCATATTTGTAAGAAACATTGAAGGACCTTATGTGCAGTAGTCTCTAACATTCTTAGAATGCATGGGCATGTCTTTAGGCCCCCTCTACTTGTCATAGAGTTTATGTTGCCTTTAATAATAGAAGGTAGCGATTTAGTTGCATAAATTCTATATGCAATGGTGTGAATTATCCCATGATGATATTGTATATGGGTTTTTTTTTTTTTTTTTTTTTTTTTTGTGGGTCAAATTATATGGGTCTATGAATCTGTGATTAGCAGTGCTTAGTTTGAGCTGGTATGGAGTAGAAAATCTTTTGCGTATTTGTGTGGTTGCATATACCATATATGCTGTTATATAGCTTCCAATTAATCTTAATACTCTCCATGTTGACCTGGTGCTGTTTATCTGTGGCGGTTTGAATCCTTTTGGTTTTACTTCATTGCCTACCCTCGGTTCTCTGTAGTTCTTTTCATTATCTCGGGCCTATCCATCTCAATGTTTCTGTGGCTGAGATTTGTATAATGAGTACTTGGAGAATAAACAGACATGACCAGGAGTTTGGTAGGATTTGACTACTAGTTTCCTGCCCAAGCAAGCTTGAATAAAAAAGGGTGAATGTTGAGAAGAGAAGTATGTACGTTTGCCCTTAGCTTTGTTTTAGGTTTTTGTTTGCAGAAAATTCTATAGAATTTTGCTTGCCCCTTCCCTCGAATAAGGTTCTTTCTTTTGGGAGGGAAACTCAGAAGCACCAGTGCACCACCTTTCTATAATTTGTTTGTTTTTTTTTTTTTTTCTCAAAACAAGATGCATGGTTACGCCGGTTGAAGTGCCTTGCTTGAATTTCACTTTGTTGATAACCTAGTAAGCATCCTTTTAGATTTGCTTCAAGACAAGACAAGACACCCTTTTATGTTCATATCCCCTTCTATGGAGAAGGATTTCGTGAAGCAACTTCCTTTCCATATTCTAAATCTTTAATTCTAAATGAACAGCTGGCCCATTGAGTGGTCAAGTGGGTTTGATCTAGGTATGGAAAATTAGATCATATCTCATTAATAATAGCTGAATTGGTTTGCTACTCCAACCTAACACCTAAGTCTATGCAAAGGAATATCAAGGTCACCACAATGATTTTTTCTGAAAAAAAAAAAACAAAAAACAAAGGGCCTGGTTAAAGCATTCTCCTAGATATGTACAAGATGGTCATCATCATAGTAGCACCATAGCATGGTTGTGGTCACATAGTTTATGTACTATTAAACTATGTGAGGACGACCATGTTATAGTGCTAATATTGATACTAATTAATTCACAAATTGAAGGCATGTTATTGATTATCAAATTAACATATGATAACTTGAATTTATTAAAAGGATTTGAATTTTCTACTGTCATTGTTTTTGAGTTCGACACTTTAAAGAAAAGTGTTGATGTCGACATTTTAATTGAACAATAGAACCTAGCTTATAATTATACGGTTTATACCAAGTCAGCACTTAATAAACCAGGCCTCTGTAACCTTCTACAAAATAACAGCACCTAATAATTCCTCGTACGACAAATCAATATAATCTGCGTATAAAAGAAAAAGAAGACCGAGTCGTATGCTTCCAAACATATGTACTTTGTTGAAAACTTAAAACCTTGAATTTTCGAATGTGAAAGAGAAGTAACCTTGAATTTTTTTGCGTTTTGAAAAGCTGCAAGTATGAATTTTCATAAATCTGACTATAAAAGGGAAGCTAGCTAGCATGGGGGCTATTCATGCAGGTGCATATATCCCGTAGATATATATAGTAGAGAGATGGAGACGGGCTTTAAAATCGCTTTGATAGTGGTCGGTGTCATCTTTGTGAGTATAATTGTTTCAAGGTTCGTGTTTGGCTGTGGCGGTGGCGGTGGCGGTGGAGGTGGTGCTGACGGT
The DNA here is from genome assembly GCF_963921425.1 of Dryas octopetala. NCBI lineage: Eukaryota > Viridiplantae > Streptophyta > Magnoliopsida > Rosales > Rosaceae > Dryas > Dryas octopetala. Next base: position 5,603,790 of record NC_141371.1, read on the forward strand.
GGAGGTGGTGCTGACGGTGGAGATGGTCCTGACGATGGAGATGGTGCTGACGGTGGAGAAAGTGGAGCCAATTTGGACTGTGGAGACCATTTTGGCGGTGGAGCCCATTCAAGTGGCGGAGCTCATTTTGGTGGTGGAGGCGATTTTGGCGGTGGAGCCCATTCAAGTGGCGGAGCTCATTTTGGAGGGGGAGGAGGCAGTGCATGCTAGTTTTGTTTCACCATATGGTCGATACTCTTACTAGGTCTCACATGCACCAATCCATACTATGCAAATTATGTAGCATATTATATGGGGTTTATAGATATAAATCCTTTAATAAGATTAAAAATTAAATAAGACTAGGTGTAAAATTAGAAATTGATTATAGTCCTTTGACCACATCAGCATCTAAATTATAGCTCATATATTTTTATTGGTTTTTTTGTTCCCAAAATACCATTGCAATTAATATTTGATTGATTTTTGTATATATGTTTCACATTTTTAAGAGATGATTTTGGATTGATTCATGTTGTTTGACTCGAAAGATTTTTTGGTGTGACTGATACATCACCACGTGGTGTAATCAATTCAACGTGTCATAATATGAGTGGATGTTATTAATATTAGGGTTAAATACAAAAATGGTCTATGAATTTTACAGTGAATCTCAATTTGGTCCACTAACTATAAAAAGTGTCAATTTGGTCCACGATTTTTCAAGTTGTACCAAAGCAGTACAAATGTTAACTTTCATTGAAAAATTTAACAAAAACTAGTCATGTGCACAGCAAGTGACCACATTTTCAAAGACATTTTAGTCCGTTCATCACATTTTCATGTGACCAATTCCGTTAATTTTTTGATGAAAATTAACATTTGTACTGGTTGATACAACTTGAAAAGTTCGTGGACCAAATTGACACTTTTTATAGTTAGTGAACCAAATTGAGATTCACTGTAAAATTTGTGGATCATTTTTGTATTTAACTCTTAATATTATACCCTAGAAGAGATAAATATACCGTCAACAATACATTTATACGTTTGATTAGTTACACCACATGACGGTATATCGGTTACACATTAAAAATTATCGTTTGACTTCTCTAATGTGCAAGATAATTGTACCTACAAAGGAAAAATACCAAAATGAAAATTATAATTGGACGAGAGCTAAGAGTGTGAATAGTATAACGTGTCATAATATGGGTGGATGTTATTAATATTATACCCTAGAAGAGATAAATATACCGTCCAACAATACATTTATACGTTTGATTAGTTACACCACATGACGGTATATTGGTTACACATTAAAAATTATCGTTTGACTCCTCTAATGTGCAAGATAATTGTACCTACAAAGGAAAAATACCAAAATAAAAATTATAATTGGACGAGAGCTAAGAGTGTGAATAGTACAACTTGGGGAATACGTAAAGCATATATATGGTGAATAGTACAATATTTTTGGCCTTCCGTTGGGTATACCGTATACGTAAGCATATATATGGTGAATAGTTTCCCCATTTTGACCGATATCAAAGTATACATTCAAGAAAATATATAATTGACAAATTGTAGCAGTCAGATAGAGTCCTAATAATACTTACGTATACCCAACGGAAGGTCACCTGATATATATAATGCTTGTCAGCTGTTGAAAGACCCTCTACAGATAATTAATCTACCAATTAAATAATTAAATATATAGAGCTAATTAAGCTACGTACTCTGCGTAATAGCGTTTGCCTCTTCCATCTGACTAGAATTAAGTCGATCATATGCTTCCAAACCAACATATATGTTTGAAACTTGTAAAACTTTGAATTTTTGTTTTTACAGGCAAACGTTTCAGCAAATCTTGAGTACTATATTAAAGGGAAGCTAGCGCATATAGCCAGTAGATGATATAGTAGAAATTGAGATGGGAGGCTGGAAAATCATACTCATAGTTGGGTTTGTTTCAGTCACTGTTATTGCTGCTTTGGGCTTGTTCTGTAGAGGCCGTACCTGGGTAGGCTTTGGTGGTACAATTTCCGGTGGTCATCATCATCATGGTATTGGTGGTGGAGTTGGAGGCTTAGATGGTGGTGCCGGTTTGGGCGGAGAAGCCGATTTTGGTGGTGGAGGAGGAGGACATGGTAGCAGTGCATGTTAAAAATTAAAGTAAATGATTATAAAACCCAAATTTGAGCTCTTTATACCTTTAAGACCCTGTGCTTTTTTCTTGTTTCGAAGGAGGTCCAATAACACCTAACCCGGTCCACATTCTAACGTTCCTCTCTTCTCCGTCTTGTTTTCTCCGTCTCTCTCTCTGACCTCACTCTGTCTCACCTCGTTGGCTCAGAGCTCATTGTTGAATGGCTGTGCCGATGCCCTGCAAGATTTGCTCGCAGAGCTTCTTCGCGCTGGCGAAGATGGTCCTGATGCAGGCCTTGGGAATCGAATTGTTTTCGGCGAAGTAGGCTTCGAATCATCAATGGCGTCGATGGGGTTGGTGGTGGACTGGTCATCGAGCACGGTATCCAGGTATCCATCTCTCTCTCTCTCTATAGCTTCGATTCTCTATTTCTGTTGTTGATTTACTCGTTTTGATCTGCGATTCAATTTTGCCTTGTTCGATTTCAATCAGATCTGCATCTTGTGCTAAAAATAGGTTTATGGCCATTTCCTTTCAAACTCTGGCCAGGTACTCTCTCACTTAAGATCACTGCCCCTAATGTTGTTGTCCTTGTTATTGACATGGGCTATAGATTTCGATTGGTGCTTACAGGAAAAACTTGAAATAAGTAATAGTCCATAAGGGCCAGATAACTAGTCTTCTCAAAGGTTTGATATTTGGAAACTGTAGTTTCCATTTTCAGTATACCAAGATCTAGGGTTTTGGAATTCACTTTTTCAACTAACTAAATCTTGTTTCTATCATTCTTCTACTATTATTTGAAGCAGTTACGCATCCTAATAGGTATTTGGCGATTGCAACCAGTGGAGGCTTGAATCAACAAAGAACTAGGGTACCTTTCTTTACTTTTGTTTCTCTTCTGCAGTATTCTAATCATAATTAGTTCATTGATGTTTTTCTTAGCATGTTGGAGAAGATGTTGGATTCCAGCCAAACTCCAATTCTTAAATTGATGGCATAAGTGAGAGGGTGAAAACGTTAGGCAGTATAATGTAGAGTAGGAGTTTGCCTGGTGTTGATTAAGATATTGATGCTTGGATGTATGAATTTCTAATCATTTTTCTTTCCTTGCATTGGTGAGAACTCTGAAGACACAATGCTTTTATCTTATTTGTTGATATCCATGGTTTTCTATATCTGATATTATAATTAGTGGCAGGTCGGTTGGCTTTGATTCAGTTGATTTTTCACTGGAATTAGATTAGCTGCCTCTTATATTAGGGATCCAGTGAATATATTTTCGGTAATTATCTTGTGCCCTACAATGATCATACTTTTATCTCGTCACATTTGTGCTCCTTGGTTACAGAGTTTTGGTATAAATTTTTTACTTCTGGTGTGGAGCTTACTGCACCTATACCTTTCGCAGATTACAGATTCCATTGTTGTTGCTCGTATACTAAATGCTAGTCTTCTTGTTCCCAAGTTGGACCAGAAGTCTTTCTGGAAGGATGTGAGGTTAGTCATTACTGATATATGTATGCTACCCTCTTATTTGCACTATGGATTTTCGAATTACATTAACCTGTTCAGATGTTATAAGTGTGAACATATAAATGCCTTTACTTGTTAAAAGTTTATATGACAAATCTATTGCTTTTCTTGTGCAGTAACTTTTCAGAGATCTTTGATGTTGATTGGTTTATATCATTTCTATCAAAAGATGTTAAAATTGTCAAGCAGTAGCTTATCATTGACAACCTCAAGTCACTGTCTTGTTTAACTCCTTAGACACCTGAGGTTGTTCTATTAATACTTGAATGTATGCAGCGTTCTAATTCATCTGATAAACTGTTCTATATCCATATGTTCTAATTCATCTTATAATTGTTACTGTTTGTCAGTAACAATATGTAAGTGAGGTTATGATTGTTACTAACAAGCAGTAGCAATATGTAAGTAGGGCTATGACTGTTTTTGACAAGCATATAGAACATGTTACTTGTATTATCTGTTTTTGATAGTGACAATTGTTAAATAGCATTTTTTTGACAGTGGCTATTTTTTTGGCAGTGGCTATTGTTAAAAAAAAAAAAAAAAGACACACGGCAGCTTCAACAAAAAAGAAAAAAAGAAGAAGACACATGACAGCTTCATAAAAAAAAAAAAAAAAGGAGGTATATGGCTGCTTCAGCAAAAAGAAAAAAAGAAGAAGACAAAGATTTTTGTTTAAGTATTTTTGTTTTTTATGGGTTTATGTTAGAAAAATACATAAGATTTGTATATGTATGTTGTTTATGGGTTTTTTTTTTGGCACAGTAAGAATAGTCATTGTTCGATAGTGGTAATTATTATAATAATTGTCACTGTGACAGTAGCAATTAGGTGATTGTTACTGTGTGATAGTAGCAAATTAACAATCACCTGATTTGTTACTGTGTGACAGTAGCAATCAGGTGATTGTTATTGTGTGACAGTAGCAATCAAGTGATTGTTAATATCTGAATTTTGTAATTTTCTATGAATTTTAGTGATTGTTATTGTATGACAGTAACAAGATATATTAGTTATCTTCAACATGTGATTGTTACTGTTAGACAGTAGCAATAGGTGATTGTTACTATCAAACAATAACAATATCTTATTGTCACTGCCAGACAGTAGTAATAAGTGATTGTTACTATCAAACAATGATAATACTTGATTGCCACTGTCCGGCAGTAGCAATAGGTGATTGTTACTATTTGATAGTAACAATTATATTTACTATTAAAACGTAAAAGATTATGGATGCCTTATCTTGATTTTTTGTATTTTATACTGGTTATTATTTAATATGTTTATGAAATGAAAAATACCTAAATTATGAATTTTTTTTTTTTGGTAGTTTATGTACCAATTGGTACTGAAATGAGAAAATAAAAAATGAAGGGAAAAAATGACATTTTTAAAAAAATACTGTAGCGCGCTACAGTAACGGCGTCACTGTAGCGCTGTTACTGTAGCACTGGTTTTTTAAAAGTGGGCCGCTACAGTATTTTACTGTAGCGTGTGGGCCGGATGAATAGTAAATTTTAAAAAATGGACTTTAAAAAAAAAAACCCTAAAAATTAAGCATGTCATATTTCTTACCATATCTATGGAGTCCATTATGATTCTAGGTCTCACATGCAGCAATTAATGTATACAATTTGTATATGTGGCATAAAGTCTTGTGCTGACATGTACTTCTTTCTTGTATTTGTTTGTTTACTTCATATGTAAAACAGCTCGCTAGCTTGGTTTAAACTCTTCCGAGTTAATTTTTCAGAAAATTGAGGATCAGTTGTCCTTTCTTTCACAAATATTTATTGCAATTTTCATTATTTTATTCGATCATGTTAATCAATTTTCACAATCATAGCACAAATCAACCCAATTATATGATATTGCTAATTTAAAAAAGGTTTACGATTAAATACTTGTTAGGAATGTTCATTATCATCATTATAATGCCTTCAAGTTTTAGGTCTGGACTTCATATACCTAAGCCTAAACCAATCATCTTATTTATTGGGCTGTGAAAGCTGGGCCGCATCAGCGATTCAGTCAAGCGGCCCAAGGCTAACAATGAAAACAAATACAGGCCCTACAGGGCCCAACAAGAAAAGCACTAAAAGCTAGTACTACCGACCATAGCGGCAGAAATGTTAATTTCAGTTTTTGCTTAGCTCATGAATAATTTTGAATTCATTTGGCTGATGAAAATAACATGAGTCTTATCAAACACACTGTAGCTGAATCTCTAAAGTCAAATTAATTATGTCCAGTAAAAAAGAAAAAGAACTTCTGATACAAAATCCAAAGGGGACTCCATTGTGCTTCCTCTCTTTTAATGCCATATTTTGCAAATGAAACCAGTAGAGTAGTACCTTCCGCGGAAACACTTTCTATTAATGAATAGACTCAATAATCCAAAATTGCAAGAACTAGAGACAAGATGGCCACATTAGAGTAATGACTTTATGTACCAAAGCTGCGGTCTCCGGCGTCACCCAGTCCAGGGATTATAAACCTGAAATCAGTGCAAGCGTGAATGAAAAACATTAAACCTCTTTGCAATATCCATCGCATTAGCTACTGGGCATTACCCGCATTACATAAACCAGAGGTACTTACCCTTGTTCATTTACAGTAGGATCAATAATTCCTGTGTATACATGAAGCCTGGAAAATAACAAAAGCAGAGTTACGAAATTCTGAGCTTCATTCCAAACTGCAATAATTGATCAATATAATAAGATTTACCCTGGAAACTTCTCGCTCAGCTTTTGAAGGGCCGGAGGGGCAGCTACAGCAGATATCTGTGATATGGAAGATTATTTTAGTGATGTATGAACCAATGAAATGAAATTACTCTCCAATCAAATGCCTTCAGCAATCAGCACCATCTTATCAAACTGGAGGTGGCTTTAAAATTCAATTAACTTCATAACATTTCATCAAATGTAAGTAATCATCAACTGCCTCTACATACAACCCTCGGTACACTAGTTTACCAAAAAGTGTTCACAAATTAGGCAGAACAAAGTAAATATTTACCACTTTAATATGCTTGTTATCAACCCCACGCTCCTTTAAAAGGTCCACAGCTGCCACTATTGTGCCACCTAGAATTGAATATAAAGAAAGAGGTTGGAAAAAAAGAAGGCAGAATCAGGACTAGTTTGTGCCTAGATAGGATTTTACTAGTTATTGCAAACTGCAACTATTTGTGTTTACACTGCAACAAAAAATGCAGCATAGAAATAGAAAAGGTTAACTAGTCCTCAATAAAAACAAACCGGATACTGACACAAGTATAATATTAATACCTGTTGCTAGCATAGGATCAACCAAAAATACCCGGGACCCTTCAGGAAATTTGTCCGGCAACCTACAACAGATTTGTAAGAAGGGTCACCAATCTAAAGTAACTAACTTAAGGAATAGCATTTCATCCCTTAGATTAGTATGGACAGTTGAAATGCACAATGAGGTGGGTGCACCTCAACCGTTCATATTCATCAAAGAATTTTTTAAATTTTTTATGCTATTACTTAAGTAATTTACATGAAAAGATTGACACTAGTTATATAGAGATCTGGAAATAAACTACAAGAAGACGCATAGAAAAAGGCAAAAACAAGAATATTAGTTTAGAGCAAAGTTTCAAAGGCAGTGAATTACACTAAAGTAAAAGGAATGACAAATGCTTCAAAGCATTAAAGAAGCTTTTAATAATAACTTTGTCATTCAGATAAGAAATGCTTACTTGTTGAGATATACTGTTGGTAGAAGTGTCTCCTCATTTCTGCTTATCCCTTGATTAAAAAAAAAAAAAAAAAAGATATAAAGATACGAGCTAAAGATGTGCTCAATTACAAAGAAAACAAAATTGTAAAAAATCAAATTATTTGAGATAAGTGATAATGAAAATCAAAAAAGAAACATAAGAATTGAATGATTACTGTTACAACAAGTCAAATGTAATTAGCTTTGAAGCAAAAAGGCCTTCACCCGATGATAACAAAATTCACTTGGACTTCATGACCAGTACTTCTTGCTGTCATTCATGGCTATAAACTTACAGTAAAAACTAACAAGACTTCCAGACACACCTAACGCCTTTCTCTAATTTTCCAAAAAGACAAAAACCTCTTTCACTTATACTTCAACTGCATGTGTGACTATGCATAACCCTTTCTTACCAAGATGATAAGTTTTTGTTGCTGGCAAGATTGATGATGCATGCTCCACAAGTGCTAGACCAGCTCTCAATATTGGAACAACCTGCAAAACTAAAAGAATAAAATATCAATTGATACTCGCCTGTAAAACGCTGCTCAGTGAGAGGAGCATAATAAGACCAACAAAGAACCTACTCTTAAATTTTATAGCAAATCATGATAACTATCAAAATATGACAATCCAGAGATGAAATCACTTATAGCAGATACATTTGGGATGTGTGAACCAGATATTCAACCATCAAATGAGAATAGATAAAATTTATAATATATACAATCATAACAAAGCATAGTTAGTAGATACGTGTATATCAAAAATATGTATATTTAAAAAAAAAATACTTATCTATGTCTCATACACTTTTCAAATATATCGAGAAATACGAGTACCAACTTACCAACTTTTAGAGGAAAACATATAGTATAATACCTTTACCAACTTACTGTTTCTGTATTTCTTTGAACAAATTTTCAAAGTATATTCAAATACAAGAAATCAATACTGAGAACTAACCGATACAGGCTCCCTTGGATCTACGAATTCAACTAATGCGACACCCAGTGGTGATTGAATCTCTCCTGCTACCATAGGCTGACATTTAAAGGGAAAATAAATACTCCCTTAAATACCTAAAATAGAATCTAATCATCATAATTAATCTAGCTGTGAGTGTAAAATATGACAACTAACCAGCCAATCTCTTGAAGCTTCATAAATAAGAAGCCTACCCAACTCAGCCATGGCATTTCCTGCAACACATGGAAGTCAAACCCTCATGTGAAATTCTCACTCAATTAGGGAGCGGAAAAGCAATGATTAACATTTATAAGCTCAAAAAAGTACAAATACAAAGTCAGAGCTTAAAGAGTAGGTTTTTAACCAATTTAATCATGAAAAATAATAATCTAGAGATAAACAATCAAGCTTGCAAATGATAGTGAATATATCAGATGGGTCTCTTCAAGTCCACTCAATACAAAAGATGCATTGTACTACTTGTTACTTACTGAAAATGGGACAAGGGGTTTGCTCATTTCTTAAAACTGAAACCCAATGCTTGATCAACGGGTGTGGCGGAACGAATACCTGGAAAATTCCAATCAACTCTTTTAATTTCGCATACTATTTACAAAACCAAATCACTAATTCTGACAGCATTCTCGATTCTCAGCTATTAAAGTTTGGCAGCAAATTCAAAACAAATAAAAACACTTAAAATCTAAATTCATAGAATTAAATGATCAGTAACCAAGCAGAGCATAAAAGTCAAGAGTAAGCAGTGAACTAACAAGCATTCTGTCGTCGGAAACCGATTTCTCCTCAGTGGCCATGTGAGACTTCATGGTAGCGAAGCTACGGCGCCACGTACTGGAATACGAGACCTAGGGACACACAAAGGCGGTGAATTTGGCGCTTAAATATTCTTGCACTTTTAGCAACCAAAAAGGGAAATTAGACTAATTAGTAATATAATCTAGTAATTAAGTTAGAATTTAGAATCTTATTGTATATTATTAAGTATGCGACATTACCTTTTTGGGATTCGAAGAAAAGGCGGGTGTGGGATTAAGTAGGAGAGGCGCGCTAGGGTTTCGAGGGCGACAAAAACGCGGCGTATCGGAAAATGAACACCGGAGTCGAGGAAATTTAATACCGCACGCCATGGATTGGATTAGTAGAGTCCTGGAAGGACTCAGAATTTGTCAGTTTGGGATAGGTTGGGATTGGGAAGGATGGTTGATGATTTGCTCGATGGAGTGGGTTGGGCTCGGCCCATGAAAGGTGGTTATCCATTGCCCCAAAACCAATGCCCATGTGCTCTCTCGGGTTTGGTTCTGGACGCGGGAAAATAAAAACGACATGCGTTTTTGGTTAGAATACGACAATTTTGTTTTGTCCGGGGATGCATGTGCATGTCTATTTTGATATCATTAGTACAGATCTTAAGTGTCGATGGAAGAAATATAGCTCGGATCTTGTTGCTTAAGGTCAATGTCGTTTTCCTAACTACTACTTTCGGCCATGCACCTAAAAACATAAAGTAGGGTTGATGATTGAACTTGGATATCCACGATGAAATTTTAAAATAATAATGTTATACTTATCACATTTTTATACCACATTTTTATATCATCTCACGTGTCATTATTTTATTGGACATAGTTTTTCTTTTTATAATTTTTATTTTTCTTTTTGAGTTTTTATTTTTATTTTTATTTTTATTTTTTAGTATCCAATATATGAATACTATTTAAGTTGTCACATAAGGTAGTATGAAATTATGGTATAAAAATGTGGTATATCTAACACTACTGATTTTAAAAATACCGACAAATATCAAAACACCTACTTTTTCGAAGGATAATTTTTCTTTTTGTTTAGTTAAGAGATGAAAAAGGATAGTCAAACACGTGTTGTTAGTGGCCAAAACAAAAAAGATCGATGAAAAGGATAATCGAACAAGTGTTGTTAGAGTAGGCTTGAGTGTTTTATTTGTGAACAATAATATTAGATGAGAGAAATTTTTCAACAACTTGAATATGACTAATTTGTTATCTCAATTAAATAACATGATGACATAGATATTTTTATATTTCATCACATAAAAATTATCTAATTTCAAAATAAAAACTATCTATTGAGATGCTAAGTCAGTTCATATACCTATTATAAGTAAGTTTTTTTCATATTAAAAACAATAATTCTTATTCCATTTTTTGTTACAGATTTATGTTACAAATCTCAAATGAAATGTTAATTTTTTACTTATTATAAGTAAATGAGGTTCTAGAAAAATTCATAAATAAATAAATAAAATACTGTTACACTAATTTAGATTTATAAAGTTGAGTTAATAGTTAATGTCTATAGTCTTACTCAATATGATGGGAAGATTGTAATTATTGCATACTAGGATTTATATCATATTTGTAATCGTTGCAAGGATAAAGTGTTAACTATAATGATTGTTTCATGTTAGATGATATTGTATAATAAATCCATAAATAAATTATACATAATAATTTTTCTAATTTGTGGGTATATATATCATTTAGATTTGGTCGTCATACATTTCCATGTGACACATATAATATGGGCCCCGCTAACAAATTAGATGAGTTTCGTGGAGAATAATTACATGTTACTCTATTATTAGTTTGTTGTCTACTTGTCTCGTATCATATTAGTACGAGGCATAGTAAGAAAAAGTTAGAAGGAGCCTCCAACTACAAGAAAACTCAAGTTGATGAAATAAATCATATGTTGTATTTTGTTTTGAGGTCGATTGAAGAGTCGCATCCGGACCAAAAAAAAGAAGAGTCGCATCGATGTCGGATGGTGCAGGCCCTACAGGGCTCGGCCTTGCTGTTGAGTTGGGTTCTGTTTTCTTTTGTACTGGACTACTGGGCTTTGCCTTAGCTTGGCTTTTATTTTCAAGAATTAATATATTAGATCATATCGTCAATTACTCAATTCAGGAAAAAATTATTTAAATAATAATAATAATAATGGTGGATTTATATTTTGGTAACAAGACTAAATTAGTTGGAAGAACTATTAATTAATATTAGATACAATGTATTTTAAATATATATAAATAGTAAACAAAGGCCACAACAAGAAATAGATTTAAAATGTTTTGATACAATGTACAGTTTGCATTGGAATGCTTAGGTATCTTTATTATTATTATCTTTACTTTTATAAAGCCAAAGTGCTTGGTGTTACAGACTTTACAAAAAATTAGATTACTTAAATTATCTTTTATTCAACAAACAGTCTCATAAAAAAAAAATGAGGATATAGTTATAAAATACAACTATTAAAATAAACTTTAAAAAAGAAAAAAGAAAAATAGTCTACTACCTTAAAACATGGAGATATTTGATAGTTGTGGAAAGTTATAAAACTAAGAACAAAATACAAAAAAAAAAAAAAAAACACAGTAAAAATGTCAATTGACACCTGCGGAGCACGTGCCAAGAGATTAGTTATTATGAAGACAGAAAAAAGATTTGGTGTTACGGGCTTCACCAAAAATAGAATTGCTTAAAATATCTTTCATTCAACAAAACAATCATATTAAAAAACCTAATAAATAAGGGTATAATTGTAAAATACAACTATTAAAATAAAATTTAAAAAATAAAAAAACATTTCACTATTTTAAAACATGAAAACTGAAAAGAGTGATAAGAAATTATAAAACAATGAGAATAAAATAAAAAAACACAATAAAAATACTAATTGACACGTGGAGAGTGCGTGCCAAAAGACTAATAATACGTTATTTGAAATTTAAGTATAGTTGGTAGAAAATGTATTTCTTATATATATATATATATATTTCCTTATAAATACAAATATTTATGTATGATTATATTCCATTTAAGCAATTTAACCATAAATGACCAAGTACATGATATGAATTCTCAGTACAGCTCCAGCTTCTTTCAACAAATATTGTTTATGCTCTGTTATTTTGATATTTATTTAGGACTTTTAATTTGTTTACAAAAATAGTTTTATTTGATTTTCTGTTTTAAATTTATTTTCTTTATAAAATGGGCTAATTACATATACCACCTTCAAATTATGTCACATTTGATACTTTGCTCCCCAAAATTAAAATTTTTTACACTTTACCCCCCCATAAGTTTAATTTTATTAAATACTTTACGTACCAAATATAATATTTTTTAAGTATTTAGTTATTATCAATTTATCATAACAAAAATGATAAAATGTATATTTTAAATATAAAATAAATAGCAAATAATTCATGTTACACATTGTTTTCGTCCCATTATATTAATAGTTTTTGTTTTGTTTTGGAGTGTCACTATATGAATGTTTTGTTGATGGGGACACCAGGACAGTGACACTAATATGAACGGTAGTAAGCACTAAGCAGCATGCAATGGATACACCCCCATAAGCGTCCATACAAGTACAAGGCGCAGAGGCTGATCCTCTTTAACTCCTTTCACGTAAACGATTAACGTCCACGCCTCTTTGGGCCTGTCTCGGCCCTTTTCACTGTTTCGCGTTTCACGTGACTCAAATACGTACCACCACACCAGCGAGAAAGAGGTTGGTCCTCAGGCAACCACGCTACGTGGCCTTGCGTCCTCGGTTTTCGGACGAGACAACCCAACTCACTCGCCAGACGATACTTTTCGCACTTTTACTCTCTTTCTTTATTTTTCGGTTCGTTTTTTATTTCAAAAATTTTTTCCTTGTTTGGCTTCAGGAGCTGTATACTTATTATTTACATGTGATAGTAGTTGTTGTGTCAGTCTAGTTTGGATTCTTCTTCTTATTGGTCGCTCTGGGCTCTTCTTTCATTCTCTGTATCTTTCTATCGAGTTATCGACCTCCCATCCCTGAGTTGTTCCCAACTCGGTCGACCAAACTCGCTAGCTCTCTCCTTTGGCAACATGGACTCTGTGGATCCTACGCGAGCGTTTGTCAAGAATGTCAAGCGTATCGTCGTTAAGGTCAGCCATATATATATCATATATATATATATATACAATACGACATTCATTCGTTCTCTTGTTTTTGTTTTTGTATCAGACAAATCCTTTGTTTAATAATATTGCTTCTGATCAGTTCTCAATACAGAAAAAGTATATATATTTTTATCACCCACATAGCTACTTTTTCATATATTTTTTTTATTTTATAAATCTTATAGTTTTTGGATGTGAATGAAAACTTGTGCTTGAGCCCAGTTTGCAGAATACTGTTGTTTTTTTTTTTTTTGTTTAAAATTATAAAAGAAAAACATTGTGAGAGAGAGTGATGTATTTTATTGGAATCTTATTTTGTAGATATTGGATTAGTTTGGATAGGTTTTGTGAAAGTGGTATTAAATCTAGCCCATTATGTAACGCAACAAATCGTGGAATTAGATATGGCATTCTTCTATTAGATTCACATAGTACCATCACAAAACGTGGAATGTGCGTGATAGTGATAATCAGTTCCAGATGTGGTTACTTCTTCCCAGATTCTATGGGATCAAGTTTGTTTTTGTTCATCATCATCGGCTTTGGAATCTTCAGAATTTCGGAATTTTCTTGTTTTTTATGGGGTTTAGTGTGGCTATGGGTTTTTGTCCTATAATCCTATTGATTGTATTTTTGTCTTATTTTAATATATTTTGTTGACGTATTTTTTAATAGCTAAAACCTCCAACCCCATCCTAAATCCTAGTAGGTTGCACATGTTTTTGGGTTCAATAATTTCTAAAACCTTTTACTTTATTTAATGAAATCTTATTTATCGTAACAGAAACAAAGATTTGGTTACTTTTTCCATTTTTGTGAGAGTTTATTTGTGGGGACAATTATTGACGATGCTTTATGACATTTGCCAATTTGCTTACTTGTTTGTACGGAATATTGAAGGTCGGAACAGCTGTGGTCACTCGTGGTGATGGAAGATTAGCATTGGGCAGACTTGGTGCTCTCTGTGAGCAGGTATACAAAGCATTTCTAAAACTAGGAAGATATTTTCACTTTTTTTATGCACTGAATTTAGTGAATGAGTGGAAGAACTAAAAAAATTGGTATGAGCAAATTTCACTATGATTTAATTGGTCTTAAATTTCAATAATTAGCCCCTTAAATACAGTAATACTGCGACTGATAATGACATGTTTTGAATGAAATTCATGCAGCTTAAAGATATAAATTCTCAGGGCTATGAGGTTATTTTGGTGACTTCAGGAGCTGTTGGACTTGGCCGTCAAAGGCTAAGATACAGGAGATTGGCGAACAGCAGGTTTGTATCTTTTTCTTTCACAATGAAATAGAATATTTATCTCATATCAAAAGAAAAAAGTGGGCATTTGGGTATCAAAAGTGACCAACCAAAACCAAAAGAGACTAAGAGTGCATGCCTGAAAGAAGTTTATACTTGTTTTGCAGCTTTGCTGATCTCCAAAACCCACAACATGATTTTGATGGAAAGGCCTGTGCAGCTGTTGGGCAGAGTAGTCTCATGGCTCTTTATGATGCCATGTTCAGCCAGGCAAGACTATAATCTTTTAGCAATTTTATTTAGGATTTGGATTTTTCTTGTTTGCAATTTCACTCCTGCCTTAGCACTTTATATAGTTTACTATGTCTATTGCTCTTGCATGTATTCTATCATGTTTTGTTTTTATATTTTGGGGAAAATGCTAATTTAGCACTCTTTAACATGCAGCTGGATGTGACTTCTTCTCAACTACTTGTGACGGATATGGTTTTTAGGGACGAAGCTTTCAGAAAGCAACTCTCTGAAACTGTGAAGTCATTGTTAAAATTGAGGGTTGTTCCTATATTCAATGAAAATGATGCAGTTAGTACTAGGAAGGCTCCATATGAGGTATACAACTCCATCATTTCCTGTACTTTTTAATCTGAATTCGATACACACTTTTTTTTGGGAGAGCATTATTTGTGCTCTCCTCTTGCAATCCCGCACAGGAGGTCAGGAGTGCAAATAACATTGCCATTGCATCATTGTTATCCACACACTGTTGTGATCTCATCTCTTCTTTTCTTTCCTTTTGGATTTGGGAGTAATCTCATCTAATAATTTTTGTCTTGGTTGTCTATTTCGAATTCTTATAATCATCAAATTTGACTAGGAACTTCATCTCTAGTTGTTTAAGGCTCTAAACAGGTCCAGGACCTCCAGGTCATATTTGCATATAAGCTGGACCATAATGGGCTAAATGTTTCACATGTCTTTCCATGTTGTAACGGTCTGTTCTCTGTGTTGTGCAACATCCATGTTTTTGTCTCTCTCCCACCCCTTTCTCCATGAGGAAAACAAATCTCATCAATTGCTTATGGACCGTTTGGTAACGTTTATGCTTTTTGTTTTTAGTTTTTAGTTAAAATAGATAGAGGGAAAATATACAAGAGAAAGGAATGAGGGGGATGAGATATGTCATATGAGAGATGTGAGGAAGAAATAAGGGAGATTACATAAAACTAAAACTAAAAAATAAAACAATTTAAAATTGTTTATGGTTTTTAGTTTTTATTTTATGAATAATTCCATATACATTTTATTCTTTCTCCCTCACATCTATCATTGCTCTTCTCACTTTTCTCTCATTGTTCTATTTCTATCTTTAATTAGAAATAAAAACCAAAACGAAAATGTTACCAAACGGGACCTTAATATATCCATTGCTTCACAATATGTTTGTTGCTTTTGATTGTAAGTTCTGTTTGCAGGATTCTTCTGGTATATTTTGGGACAACGATAGTTTGGCAGGTCTACTGGCTCTGGAACTAAAAGCTGACCTTCTTGTTTTGTTGAGCGATGTAGAGGGCCTCTATAATGGTCCTCCTAATGACCCAAAATCGAAGTTAATCCATACATATGTAAAAGAGAAACATCATGGAGAAATAACATTTGGCGACAAATCAAGGGTGGGCAGAGGGGGTATGACCGCTAAAGTCAATGCTGCTGTTTGTGCAGCTTATGGTGGAATTCCTGTTGTTATCACTAGGTAAATTCTATCATGTACTTATTTTGATAATAACAATCAGTTTGGATTAAAGAGGATATGTCTTTTCTTAACATTTTCATCTGCTGCACAACCTGCAATTTGTTGGCATAGTCATTGAAATTTCTAATCTTTCGTCCATTTTTCATATGTAAACATACACACATTGACTTAAGAGTTTCATAGTATTATGACAATCATATATCAATTGTTGCAGGGTTTTTGTACCCATTTGTCTTTAATTATATTGTAGGAAGCTTGCTAGTTTACTATAAATTGTTTCTTGGTAACTAAATCAGTTTCCAATTTTATTATAGTGGCTATGCCACAGACAACATAAAAAAAGTGCTCCGTGGAGACCGGATCGGTACTGTCTTTCATCAAGATGCACATTTGTGGACTCTAGTTAAAGAAGAAGGTGCACGTGAGATGGCTGTTGCAGCACGGGAATGTTCTAGACAGCTTCGAGTAATTAACTTCATAATTTTCTTCTTTATTTGATTGTGAAGCTCGAGGTTGCTAGTATTGGTATAACTTGCCCTAGAGATTAAATCTTTCCTTCAGAGCTTCTGAATTTTCTGGTTTGTTCGATTTGTTGGATATAGAGTAAGTGGTTAAGTAGAGAGATTTAGTGGGTGATGTGAATTATTTTCATTTCAGGCTCTAGAATCTAAAGATAGGAGGAAAATTTTGCTCGACGTAGCTGATGCCTTGGAGGCAAATGAAGGTGATATATTGGCTGAGAATGAAGCTGATATTGCCGCTGCTCAGGAGGCTGGATATGAGAAGGCACTAATATCTCGTTTGGCCCTAAAGTCTGGGAAGGCATGCATTTAACTTGTGTAGTTGAAATACTGTTTGTTTTTTAAATCCTGTATCACTTGGTCTTGGTCTAACACTTTCTTATTTTTGGTTCGATGTATCCACAGATTTCTGCTCTTGCAAAATCTATACGTAAACTTGCAGACATGGAAGAGCCCATTGGCCGGGTTCTAAAGAAAACAGAGGTCAGGACACCTTTCTAGTTCTTCTGATTCAGAATAATTGAACACATTATGATACAGGTTTAGAATTTTTATGTTTACAAGATTAGGAGTGTTTTCTAAAAAAAGTATTATTTTCTTTTTTACAAAGAAGCTTTATGGTTCAAGTTACACTGAAATGAATGTCAATTAAGCTCGACTCTTTTGTGTATACTGTTTTCCCTTTAGGATTCACTTTTGACACTTTGATAACTATTCTTGCATGCAGCTTGCAGAAGGACTTGTCTTAGAGAAGGTGTCATGTCCTTTGGGTGTTCTTTTAGTTGTTTTTGAGTCTCGACCTGATGCCCTTGTTCAGGTATACATAAATATCCATTATATTATATACTCTTGCATCCTTAAACATCTAAACATGTAGCAGATTTACTAGGAGTTAAAAAGATATTTCTAATGTAGAATATTGTGACGCAGGCCACCTGCTCATTAATGATTAGCAAAATGAGTGACATATGTTTACTCATCCATTAAGTAAACATTGAGATGCCATTTGCAGTTTTCCGGTCTTGTTTTGGGATATTTGCGTCATTTTTCATTAAAAGAAAGTTATTTTGTTTTTGTTCATGCGGCCTTGTTTCTTGTACAAGTTTCCTTTTTAGCTGCACTTGTCTTGTAATCTGTAGCTCTTCAAACTTATGTTTAGATTTGTTTCCTGTGGTATTTTCTCGATCAGCTGACCACTATTCTTTAAATGATTCAATAGATAGCTTCATTGGCAATTCAAAGTCGGAATGGTCTTTTGCTTAAAGGTGGGAAAGAAGCTAAGCGGTCAAATGCAATCTTGCACAAGGTTTGAGGCTCGAGATTCTGGTCTTTTATTATTATCATGAAAGTATTGTTTTCACTGCTTTTAGATGTTTCTAATTTTATTTATTGTTTGGTAAGTTTAATTTTTTTTTTCCCTTCAGGTCATCACCTCAGCAATCCCAGATACTGTTGGTGGCAAACTTATTGGACTTGTGACTACAAGAGAGGAGATTCCTGATCTGCTCAAGGTGGGCACAAAAATTTTAAATTGTTTATGGTTTTTTGATATGATGAATATTAACAAATTTATTATGTTGCAGCTTGATGATGTGATAGATCTTGTTATCCCTAGAGGCAGTAATAAGCTTGTTTCTCAAATTAAGGATTCGACTAAGATACCTGTTCTTGGTCATGCTGGTAAGAGAGATAGCATAGGCAATGTATACCTAATCATTGCAGACAGGAATTTCTAGTTAAGTTGCTGCTTTTGATGTGCAGATGGGATTTGTCATGTTTATGTTGATAAGTCAGCTGATATGGATAAGGCAAAGCACATTGTTCTGGATGCAAAGGCAGATTATCCTGCTGCCTGTAACGCAATGGTAATTTCACTTTTAGCTATCCATGACTGACCACTCATGTCCATTTATCTGTATCTAACTACCACAGGATTATATTTTATAAATCTTACCTGCCAATGCATATGCATGCGACTTTAGAATTCACTGTACTGCATGTCTTGACATATTACAACATTTTCCCAGGAAACACTTCTTGTACACAAGGATTTGAGTACTGATGGTGGGCTTAATGAGATAATTGCAGGACTCCAAGACTTAGGTATGACACTGTGTGAATGTCTTATCTCTCAACAAGGTGTTGCAGAATTTATAAAATGTATCTGTTTAATAACTTGTCACAATGTTCTAAGAATGTTCCCTATTTATTTCTCACAGATTTGATTATTTTGGTGTGTAATCAGTAACAACAGACCAGGATACATGAGGCCAGACCTTGGTGGCATGACCTTTCTTTTTAGTTATTAATTTGTAAACTTTTGCCTAAAATTCAACAGGCAGGAATATTTCAGCATTAACGATTATAGGGGATGTTCTGGTTGAAAATTATCCTAAAATTGAATGTTGTGATCAGTAGATTGCGGACATTGGGGCACAAGCCGCACAAGTGAAATCTTGGGAAATATTGGAGTACTACAGCTTGTAGATTTACTAACTCTCTTGTTTGACAGTATGATTGTAAGATCTGCTCTCAATCAAGAAGAGCAAGCCCAAAACTTAAAAGAAGAAAAATAACTGGTTGAATCTTTAGTAGAAAATTATGAGTTGTGGCCAAACTACAGACTACAGTCAAGTCTGTAGCTAGTTAACATTGAGAAAGAAATTTCAATGCATAACAATGTGATGAATGTATGTTCATGAAGCAGGAACTAAATTTGTGTTTGTTCATATTCTGACTTGGGAACTATATTGCCGTTCCTATGAGAAAATCTATTTACATTTCCGTTTGCATTTTCGCTTAACCAAGTTTCTTGGTTGCAGGTGTTAGTTTATATGGTGGACCAAGGGCATCAGCTTTGTTAAATATTCCAGAGACAAGCTCATTTCATCATGAGTACAGTTCAATGGCTTGCACAGTTGAAATCGTTGATGATGTGTATGCTGCAGTTGACCACATTCATCAACATGGAAGGTATACACATTTCTCATATTTCATTTTTTTTTTCTCCTTTCTGTACAAATTTTCTTTTCAATTGATTTCTCTAACTTGCCTTCCCTCTCCTCATCCCCTGTTGTGCAGTGCTCATACTGATTGCATTGTTACAGAAGATCATGAAGTTGCTGAAATTTTCCTAGGTCAACTCGACAGGTAAGCATGCTTCATTGGCTTCACAAGCCATATTTTCTTGTGCAAAAGAATATCATTGCATCCACCATTTTAGGACCAGTTTCATATACAATTTTTTACTACAAATATGAGTTTGGGTGGTGAGTACGTCATAAAACATCTATCAAGAAACTCCAGCAGAGCAGCAACACCAATTACCATTACACCCATATCATCTATATTGTCACCAATTGTTATGCCCCCAATCATCAGAACCTGATTATTTCCAGTAGAAGACACTGTGCATCTGGTGTCTATTGGGTTGGGCTGATGCTAATTTGTGTTCCAGAGATGGAGAAGAAATTGCCTTCAAAGTCACATAACTATTAACTAATAGCTAACTGAATTAATCTGAATTTCTCTTTTGAGGATTCAAGAGATGCCAATCTTCTCCTTAAAAAGGCTTTAATGTAATTGCACCTAGGAGTGCTAATTTTCTAATCATAGGGCCACATAAATTAATGGTTTTATGGATAGTTGTCAAATGTTGCACCTCTTGATGGCTATGCTATTTACATTAACAGCGCTGCAGTATTTCATAATGCAAGTACTCGATTCTGTGATGGAGCACGCTTTGGTCTTGGAGCAGAGGTAAGTGGTCTTTGAATAGTTCTGGCATTGAGTACCAACATTTTCTTTTTCCCCTCATTTTTCACTGGTTTGGTGGCTGGAACAGGTTGGGATAAGTACGAGCAGGATTCATGCTCGAGGTCCTGTAGGAGTTGAAGGATTGTTAACAACAAGATGGTATAGCACTTCTGCATTACCTGCATTGTTCATTTCTATTTGTTTATAGTGGTTGGTATTCCTAGAACTGAAAATTTTGCTTACTGAATCATTGATCAGTCTTGCAGTATAACCCTAATTTATTAAGTTATATATGATGGTGAGTTTTCTCTTCCAAGACAGTCTAAGATGTTATGTCATCAAACTGAATCAGAATCGTTGATTATGTGTAAGATATTTGAATGTGCGATCAGTCACAGGTTGACAACATAACATGCTGGATATCTTAAAAGAGATCATTACTAACATATGGGTTATTCCTTGATGCTATGAAGTCTTGGGCATCAAATCTTATTGCTTTTTGCATGATCATGCTTCCTCTTTGTATAAATGCAGGATTTTGAGAGGAAATGGGCAGATTGTCGATGGTGATAGAGGGGTTGATTACACCCACAAAGATCTACTTATGAATTCTTAAATCTCGTTTGAGAGGAAAAGCTTTGTAGAACACAACCTACATATATTAACCTTGTCATGCGTAGCTTCAGTTTCTGTTCATTGTTCAATTATAGTGTAAGAGTACGACTGCTCCAGAGATTCTATGTGTTGTATTGCCATACAAATCCTCCTTTATCCCCTTGCCAGATTTTGCTTACCTGGATTATTTAAGGGGCCTCATGTAATCATCCTTTTAATGATGAATCATGAATGAGTTTTTAATCCTTTTCTCGCCCCCTTAATCACCGTGAGGGTCAAACTGTCACCTAGCTACAGGCTAAAATGCATGCAGATCATGTCAACATAAACAAAACACGAGCACAAAATGGGCTGAGATATTTGGCTCATCATGGCACGTATCGTGCTAGGTACAAGCATGAAATGGACTATGTCATGCTTTAGAAATTTAATTTCAATTAGGAGATAGGTGGGTTTTTTTTTTTTTTTTTTTTCATTACATGGAGGTTTGAACTTAGAATCTCTATTCTCATCCCACTCATCCATGCCATTTGAGTTAAGGTTCATGAGGACTTCATTTGCTTGAAGAGATAGGTGACTCTTTCGTGTCCCTCCGAATCTCTCACTATTCATCCATTTCTCTTTCTTAAGGAGTTTATCTTGATGTAAGTGAAACTTACTAACTCTAAGTTTTTACTTTTCTCGGCATTATAACTTTGGTTTCTTGGTTTTTTGACTTTTTGTTAATTTTTTTCACCTAGGACTTCCGAAACTTTAGGGCCAGCCTAGTTGTTAAATTCCCCTGTTCTTAAAGAAATCTTGATGGATTTTCGGATCAATTAATTGCATCTGATTGTTTATTTTCTCTTTCGGATTAATTGCATCAGATTTAGATGTGGGAAATCTAGTTTATCAGTCAAAGCCAAAAGGCTTGCCATAATATGGTGTGACGGATTAATTAGACTATTAGAGGCGAGCATTTATACAAGGCTAACCCCTTGATTGAAAACTCTGTAGTCTGTACAGGTTGGAAAAATGTTGATGAAACAAGCATCATGTGCATTTTCTTTAATCATTTCTTCAAGGGGTTAGGGTATAGGAAGGTGTAATGGGGTTCAGATATTTCAGTTTTACAGATATTAATTTGCAATTATAAAGGCAGATTGTAGTTTTACAAAGTTGACTGGTTTAGAAAAGCTAAAAGCACAGGAAAAATACAATTCATGTGGTAGAGAACACATGAAAAATGAAAAACTTCTGTGGATCAAATTGAATAATAAAAAGGGCTTGATCTCGTCTCATATTTCACCATCCCACAATTCTTGAACGCTTTTATAAGGACTACATGTCTCGTGGACTGCAAAATCACCCTGGAGGAGCCTTTGCTGTATTGCAGTCGCAGACCAGCAAGAAAATGTGATCAGTAGGCAATTTTTATGTGATAATATATATGGTTGAAAATATGCATACCGGCATTGATGGATGTATTTGGGGGCACATATATATACCTGGTGGATTCCTGAGAATTTTGAGAAGAGCTCTGGAGGGATGCACCAATCAAATAAGCTTAGATTTTCTTTGATCCTAGATTCAGTTACACTCTTTGGAAGGACACTGTGTCCACTCTGAATGCCCCAACGAAGAGCTACTTGTGCCGGTGACTTGTTAAGTTTTTCAGCAACTTCAACCATTACTGGTTCCTTCAAGACTTCCCCCTTTATCCAGGACCCTGGAGAACCCAAAGGAGAATATGCCTGAAAGAAGGAGTTTTTGCTCATATCACATAAACAAGCTATAACCTCATCATCAGTCTGCTAAAGATTAAAATGGATGGCAAAGTTGGTATGTAGAGTTTACCGATAGATGAATGCCAGCTGATTTGCACAAATTGTGAAGAGCAGATTGTTGCCAGACAGGGTGACATTCGACTTGATTTACTGCAGGTGGAACTTTTGCATAAGAGAGGAGGTCTTGCAGCTTCTTAGTCGAGAAGTTGCTCACCCCTATTGCACGTGCCTGACCGGATGCATACAAGCCCTCCATTGCATTCCATGTCTCTGAAAGGCACAACGGAGCCATGACCTCCGGAGCCAAACCTTGTGATCCGGGCTTTGTACGAAGTGGCCAGTGTATCTGTACAAGGTGATCATGTCCCAAAACCATTCCAAACTCTTCATTATTAGAGTTCCGGATGCAGGCAGAAAAGGTTAGTCGTCTAACAAAATCTCAAGGTTGCTTATAAAGTACTAGATGCATACAAGATATAGATCAATGTAGTCAAGCTGCAGGTCTTCTAAAGTCTTGCTCAGTGCCTTGGAGACATCTTCTGGTGCATGGTCACTGCACCTGTACGTGTCACAGAGTCAGAAGAAGCAATATAAGTTTCTAAGGAGATATCGCTTGTCCAACTCCATCAGTTTCATAAAGTCGTTGTGAAATGTGAATAGCATAATTGAGAATATTTAGCAATAGGGGACTCAAATAAAGAAGAGAAATCGAATGAGAACACATACCATAGCTTAGAAGTGACAAAGATTTCACTACGCTGCAATACCCCAGTGGAAAATAGTTGCTTCAGTGCCACCCCTACCTGCTTGATTCACCAAAGGTCCAAAACAACAAGCACACATGCATACACACAAGAAACCATCATAATGGGCATAACAAAAAGGAATTGAAAAAGGGTAAGATGGTGTTCTAAAATGATAAAAATTATTACCTCTTTTTCATTACCGTAGACTGATGCACAGTCAATATGCCTGTAGCCATTCTGCATAACCAGAAACATTTGTTGAGCATAATTTTGCCCCTCAAAACAGAGGCTTGGGTAATGTTCTCTTGCAAATATATATGGTTTGTTATGTTATGAACAAGAACCGCTATTCCACCTGATTAATGGTTCATATTACGATCTGGCATATTGTCTAGCAAGAGAACATTTCCGGTTTTATCAAACCATGCTAGTCTAAACTTCAAAAGAACCATGAGAATATATCGAGAATGAACCTTGACTGCAGCGATGACAGCTTGACCGACCTCACCCGGTTCAGCCTTCCATGTTCCGAGACCAACAGAGGGAATCTTAGCTCCCGTATTCAGATCAAAATGCAAGGTTTCAGATTCTTTTTCTTTAACCATGTTCTACGTACTGAATATGTGAATGGAACCAAGATCAAGGATTAGCTTATTGAATTAAAAAAATAAAACTAAAGTAACATAGTCCAATAATCATATAATGAAACTCCTCCAATACTATTGGAGGTCGACTAAACGTTCAATGCAATTCACTGAAATATGAATTTCATAGACTCCACATAGTTGATGAACTGAAGAAGATATTACCTATTTGGATCAAATGAGAGAAGTATGCAAGATTTTATTGGAGGCAATTCACCAAATGTATTAGCTCCAAACCCACAACAGCTAACTAGTTTTCTCATGTCCAAAACATTCTCGGCATTTTATGGTAATGCATGGACATCAGAGCACAGGATATGTGACCTAGACGTTTACGGCAAAAAACTTGGATCTTTCACCACTCCCCAAACCACAAAATAATAATAATAATTTAAAATAAAAAAAACAAGGAAAAGAAAATAATTCACATTACAAGAAGAACAAAGGCATGGAATATTTAGTTTCCTATAAACTAGGAAGTGACATGTGGGGTGAGAGACAAAAACACATAAAGTGTATACACCCACTACATGAAAATTTTGTTGGAGAGTATAGGTAGCCTCTTGACCAACATTTGGTGATTTCGTGTTTAAATTTAGGTCCTTTCATCGTAACCGGTAGATATTGCTTATGAGGATTTTGAACAAGTTGGATTTATAATACTTGTGTATGAAAAATAACATACAATTCATATAACCTGCTGTTCCCAACAGTTACAGAGGAGGTTCGCATCGGATATATTAATGTCCTTAACTAGGGCTCACATGATGTGCACATGATCTTTAACAGAAATTTGGACATATAATGTTGCGGGTGGCAAATTGTTTAAGGACAGATAATTTGGGCGGTAATTTGTCAAAAAATTTTGTTTGGGTGGTACAGTGCAACAACCCCAATAGTTTTTTTTTTTTTTTTTTGGGGGGGGGGGGGGGGGGGGGGTGTTTGGCGCAAAAAACCTATATATATATAATGGGAGAATGTGTTAAATGGTTTTGACCCAACCAACCAAGCTTGGAAAACAAGTCCTTCCATCATCATACCAGTAGATATTGGTACTAGGCTAGAAATACAGCAATACTCTGTGAAAATTTCAGATAGGATAGAAATGGAACTGTCAATCAATGAACCCAGGAAAATTTCAAATCACATATTATTAGGCAAAACTCATGCGTTAAGTGGAGAAATAGCATCTACTGATTAAACCAATTGAAAGTATACAACATGTGTCCTAGGTTCTAGACTACATATGGGGTCTAACAGGGCTCTCAAATAATCAAACCATGTCTCAACAATGCTTCATGGGTTTCAATCTACTATACCTAACTGGTTTTTGAACTGCAACTATAACTTGCTCTTCTCAGACTGATACACATCCAGCTAACAAAACAGTCAAAAAGAGGCACAAGCCTACTACTCTCCCCCAACCAGTGAAAACAATTATGTTTTGTTTACTGCTCAATAAAACCCTTGAGGTTTTCCAACCAAATCAGGTACTCTCTGCAGTCTTTGTTCCTCATGTACTGATGCAAGAAGTCGGTTGTGCTGCGATTAATCCCCCGAACCTCAAGATATTTGTGGAGAGCCTCCCGTAGGTTCTCATCCAAGTCACTGCACATCCAAATCAAAACCACATCAGACAATGAATAAAATCATAACCAAACTTACTTGAAACTATCATTTACTGCACAAGCTTACTAAAAGTCAGGCCCTTCGTATTCATCCAGTTCTGAAAATTGCTCAGGTTGCTTGATCGACAAGCTATCAATGCAAATCTCATCAGGGAAACGAATGACACCAAACTCCAAATGCCGTCGTCCTCTTCCTTTGGAAATGCTCACAACCAGTGGAGTGCCGTAGTCATCATAGTCATCATCGACACCGAACTCCGAAATAGAACCATTTGGAACATCAACTCTCACTTGGATGATTTCGCCATAGAATCTTCTTTTGAGCAGGATGTTTTTTTCTCCAGGAGTGTCGATTATGTCAAAAGGAAACTCATCTGGGACATCCACCTATGAAGATTATACAAAACCAATACTCAATTACTAATTGGGTAAACTTTGCTTTCATGAAGAACCCAAAATTTTTAGTAAAAAAAATCAGTAATACATTTTGAGGGAAAGAAATGCAGACTAAAATTACGTACTGACGCGAAATTTGTGTTCATACTCTAGGGCACACTTGATCTCAGACTCGAGGACTCCAATCAGACTCTCATGGGCGATCAGTCTTGTGGTGGCGGCCGTAGAGAATCGCTGAGTTGGAATGAAGCTTCTTCGGCTGACGTCACCACCGAATGTAGGGACTGTGGAGATTCCGCGGTGAAAGGTCCTTGCCGATGCAATGGTACGGACGGCGAGGGATAATGCGGAGTAGGACGGCCTGCGAAGCATGGAGAACAGAGCCATTTGAGGTCCGGCTATGGCGGAAAAGCTTGGGGTTTTGCAACAGCGTTTTGACCTTTGCTTGGGGTTTTACGAAAATTCCACTGTATTATTGGGCTAGGCTTTGGGTCATATGGTAAGAGTTAAAATGGGCCCAACTTGGTGGAATCTAAGGCTTAGTTTGCATGATAGCCCAAATAAGCTTGAGCTCAGCTCATGGATAATTAGCTAGCCCAAAGTAAGCATGATTTGGGGAGCATTTCTCAGACTATTACCATCTAATTTTAATTTTTATAAAATTATCTAAAAGGAGAGACATTAGAAAAACGACATAAAAAACCATAAAAAAGAAAATCAAATTGCAGACAACTAATGCCAAATATATTCTCATAATGGTAAACAAAGAGCAAATTTATTTTTTTTGGTAAACAACAAAGAGCAAATTTATAGTCATAATGGAATACTAAAACAGAAAAATAATAAAAATGCTCCAGGCTCTTCCATAAAAGAACTCATCTGACTGACTTTCTAGATTTCACCATCCCACAATTCCTCAACACTCTTGTAGGGACCAAATGTATCATGAACAAAGTTAGTCCCTCTGACCAGTCTTGCCTGCATAATTGAAAATCAATGTAGATGTAGTTAGAAGTAAATCCAAAAAGAAGAATTCCTCGAAATGAAATCACTGGACCTAAACCAAAAACCCCCAAAAGAAACCCTGGCTTGAAGAATCATGCAATGGAAGAATACCTCCAAGTGATGTCTACAAAGTTTTAGCAGTCGCATATAATATAATGGTGGAATGTGTTTAATGATTTTGACCTAACTGATGATAATAAGATCTTGGCAAGGGCAATGACAGCAAGGAGAGATAAAGGACCAATTACAGTAACTACTTGCCTGTGCAATTTCAGAAAGCTTGGTGAACAAGTCCTCTGGGATAGACCAGCTAAAGACATTGAAGTTGTCCTTGATCCTTGCTTCATTAGTACTCTTAGGAAGAACACTATGACCCATTTGCAGTCCCCATCGAAGGGCAATTTGCGCAGGATTTTTGCCTAGTTTCTCTGCAACCATGTTAACAATTGGATTCTCAAGGATGTCACCTTTGATCCATGTTGTTCCAGGAGAACCCAGTGGTGAATATCCCTGAAAGAAAAGTATATAGCTGTCATTTAACTTTCTAGCTAACTCAAAATGCTAATTAAATAAAAAATTTCCCAACTACACATAGGTAACTACTTCAATCAACTAAGAAACTGAGACAGAAAATGTAATTCAATATTTGCATACTCACAGATACATGAACTCCCTTGGATTTACAGAAAGAATGTAGCTTGGCTTGCTGCCATGAAGGATGACACTCCACTTGGACAACAGCAGGCGGAACACGTGCTACATCCAGCAGATCTGACAGTTTCTTTGTAGAGAAATTGCTCACACCAATAGCTCGAGCCTTACCCGAATCATAGAGAGTTTCCATTGCTCTCCATGTGCCAGGGATATCTGGTTCAACAAGGTTTTCAGGATCAAAACTTACTGATCCATTCTTCAACCGGACTGGCCAGTGCATCTTCAGATTTTCATTAAGTCATTAGTTGCAGCTGAGTAATGCCCAAAAATGGGATAATAAATTCAAGATGATGACACCGATATCTATAATTTTGACCTAATGATTTATAGCTAGATACAAGTCAAATAGCCAGACCGAAAAGGGTCGATGACTTGGATGGAAGTTACTTAAATCTTTTAACAAATTCAAAGATGGCAAACAGATGGCCATTCCAGTCTTTTAAAGGAACCTCAGTCCTTAGTAAACTTAAAAAATATGCAAACTGAACCCATGTTTTCGAGCTGATATTGCTTACAGTCCTGCACCAAACTCTAACAGACATAACTTGAGTATAAGCTTTGAACAGGTAGAACTTACAAGGTACAAGTCAACATAATCAAGCTGCAAGTCTCTCAAGGTCCTGTCCAGTGCTTCTAGTACATCTTCTGGTGCATGATCAGTATTCCTGTAGACCATCTTGCTTTTAGAAAGTACTAACAGTAGAGGATTCCAATGTTTTAGATTAGGCCTAAGTACAACTTAATAAGGCTTACAGCACCATCACTTTAGCATAAACAATTAGCACTCATTGTAATTCCTTCAATAAAAAATAGCATTAAAATTGAAACAAACCAAAGTTTGGAGGTAATCCACAAATCCTCGCGCTTCACCACACCATCTTCAAACAGCTTCTTCAGAACCAAGCCGATCTACAAGAAATAAAAATTGCATCATTGTCACATTAAATCGTACTAACAACTTAAGCATCTTCAAAGAACGAGTCAAACACATATAATTTTAATTTTCATTTAACAAGTACTGCATAACAAAAATGTGACAAACTAATCAAAACTATGATTGAATTTATAAAAATTGCATCAAAATGTGAAGGCGATCAATTAGCTTGTTAAAGGTTTAAAGCAATTTCAGACATGAAGATTTCACAAAAACTAAAATGACTGGAATGAATGAAATTGATGCAAAAACTTCAAATTAACAGCAACAGAAATTACCTCCTTCTCATTGCCATAGCGTTGAGCACAATCAATGTGGCGATAACCTGCCTGCAATTAGTAGAACCACATGTTTAGACGAGTGCTAAGTTCGCCAAATCAAAGATCGATGAAGATTAAACAAAAAGAATAGTTTAAAGCGGGGGAAGAGGAAGACCTTGATGGCGGTGGCGACGGCGTCGCCGACCAAACCAGGGCCTGACTGCCAGGTTCCTAACCCCAACGAAGGGATCTTAGCTCCGGTGTTCAACTCAAAGAAATGAATATCGTCCGCCATTCTCAGAAATAGAGTACAGTAGACCCGTACAAAGTCTCTTGCCGCTCTTTATATAGGAGAGCGGGAGAGAATCAGAAATTAGTATACAAAATCGAATGGCTGTTGTCCACTTGTCCTTGCTGAGACTCTAACGTCATTCTTGAATCCAATTTTTAATTTTCAAAAATTATAAAATAATCCAATTTTTTTTGGTAAGTTACCAAGGGGTGTTTTCAACTTAGATTTTAATAGATTCCAATGAAATTTAGGTGTTCCCAACTCAGATTTTAATGGATTCCAATGAAATTTAGGTGTCCTGAAAAAGTCATGGATTTTATTAAGTGAAGGATTTTAATGGATTTGGATGAATTTGGATGGATTTAAATGCATTTTTTACACATAACAAATTTCATGAGAATTCCACCTAATTCTTTTGAATTTTGATGAATTCTATGGATTTTAAAATTCATTAAACTCCTTTAAAATCTGAGTTGGAGACACTCCCCTAAGTTATTGATTTTTTGTTTTTTAACACAAAATCCGTTCACTTTTGTTTCCTAACATAAAACCTTGGAGAAATAAACATTTTAGGCCCAAATCAACTTGAGGATCCAACTTCTTTTCCAATTTTTAGTTATCAATTGATTTGGCATATGATATCTTAAGTTTTTACTTATAATAAATAAACGAGCGCTAAAATATAAATATACAAAATACAGCCATATAAACCTACAATATTAGGGTTAATTTTCTTTCATTCACTATGCGGGTGAGACGAAGAACTCTGATTGGGTGGGGTGGGATTCGATTCCAACTTCCAAGTTTCAACTTACCTGAAATACAAATTTGATGAAGGCACCTCAAAAGCACCTTTGATGAAAGAATGCAACTTCTCCTCTAAAATTTTTTTGTAGGTAACTGTAAAATCACATGGCCGTGTAACCAATCTACTCATGTTAAAAAATGCGTATAATTATAAAGATATTATTTAGGGTTTGAAGTTTTGAATATTAATGATTAGGAATGAGGCTCCCAATGGACAATGTTCAGCCGACCATAGTTATGTGTTAGTCCAAGCTCAACATTATCTATGGTCTCAACTTTGCATACCTACGCATGGCATCCCCAACACATTTGATCGCTACGAAGCCATCTATAAATGGCTTCTCCTGATATAAACACATTCTCTACATAAATCAAAGTAACTGATCTTATCTGGTTGCTTCTTGATATCGCAATTTTCAAACCATAATGATTATTCCACATGTTCAGCCATTTAAATAAAATGAAACAGCAAATACATAGTTCATGTTCAGCCATTAAAATAAAATGAAACGCTGAGCATTATAAACCAAAATCAAACAAATCGCCTTTGGGACATAAGGATCATACAAATCATAAAAATCCAGTTTCACTTAAAAAATGGTCCCAGGCACTCTTCCACAAAAGCACTCATCTGACTGACTTTCTAGATTTCACCATCCCAGAATTCCTCAACACTCCTGTACGGACCCAAAGTATCATGAACAAATGATTCCCCTCTGATCAGTCTTGCCTGCATAATTGGAAATCAATGTAGTAGTTAGGACTTAGGAGTGAAGACTACATGACAACTATCAGTGACTGTATCATCATCATCTTAATGAATCACATGACCTAATCCCAAACCCCACAAGGATACCCCCCACTCGAAGAATCATACATGGAAGAACACAAGTGATGCCTAGAAATTTTAGCATCTGTCACATAATAATATAATGGTGGAATGTGTCTAATGGTTATGACATAACTGACCATAATAAAATATTGGCGAGGGTATTAATAGCAAGGGGAATAGAGGACCAATTCCAGTATCTACTTACCTGCTCAATTTCAGAAAACTTGGCAAACAAGTCCTCCCGGATAGACCAGCCAAAGACATCAAAGTTCTCCTTGATCCTTGCTTCATTAGTACTTTTAGGAAGAACACTATGACCCATTTGTAGTCCCCACCGAAGAGCAACTTGTGCAGGAGTTCTGCCTAATTTCTCCGCAACCGAATTAAGAATAGGATTCTTAAGGACATCACTTTTGATCCATGTTGTGCCAGGAGAACCCAGTGGTGAATATCCCTGAAAGAAACATATATAGTTCCAATTTAACTTTCTGGCCAACTAAACCTGCCAAGTAAATTAAAATTGTCCAATTACAGATGGGTAACAGACACAAGGACAATGTAATTCAGTATTTGCATACTCACAGAAAGGTGAACTCCCTTGGATTTACAGAAAGAACGCAGCTTGGTCTGCTGCCACGAAGGATGACACTCCACTTGGTTGACAGCAGGAGGAACGCGTGCCACATCCAGCAAATCTGACAGCTTCTTTGAAGAGAAATTGCTCACACCAATAGCTCGGGCCTTTCCCGAATCATAGAGAGTTTCCATTACTCTCCAAGTGCCAGGGATATCTGTGTCAGCAAGGTTTTCAGGCTTAAAACCTACTGACCCCTTCTTCATCCGGACTGGCCAATGGATCTTCAAATTTTCAGTAGCCTCATTAGTTACAGCCGAATAATGCTCACAAAGGGTATATAAATTTAAGATAATGAGCCTAATTATCTATGATTTTGGCCTGATATTTTAAAGCAAGAAACAGATAACATAGCCAGACTGCAAGGAATCAATGACCTTGTCAGTAATTTATACATTCAAAGAACAGCAAACAGATGGCCATTCCTTTCTTTTAACTTTTAAAAGAACCTTTGCTCTGAAATTTTTTAAAGAAATGCAGATTACAACCTGAACTCATGGGACTGATTTATCTATACTGAACCCCTGTCAAAGATCTGAAAATGCATACACCCTAGAATCAACCAAACTCTAAGAGAAATTACTTAAGAATAACTTAGTAAGCTTTGAACAGGTAATACATACAAGGTACAAGTCAACATAATCAAGCTGCAAGTCCCTCAAAGTCCTGTCGAAGGCCTCTAGTACATCTTCTGGTGCATGATCAGTACACCTGTGGATAAAAAATCGAACAAGGATAACAGCACCATCACTTTAGTATAAATAACTAGCACTCATTCTAATTCCTCACGCACTCAATGTAATTCATCAGGATATATCAGTAGTACTCAATCAAATAGCATCATAACGAACCAGAGTTTGGAGGTAATCCACAAATCCTCGCGCTTCACCACACCATCTTCAAACAGCTTCGTCAGAACCAGACCAATCTACAAGAAATAAGAACTCCATCTTTGTCAAATTAAATCCCAGTAGCAACTTAAAACAGCTTCAAAGAATGGAGCCAAACATAATTTTTTTTTTTTTTGGTCCAAGTATTGTATAATATAAAGGTCACAAAATAATCAAAACTAGAATTAAGATGCCCTCATAATAATCACATTATATGAAAAAAAAACAAAATTACATTTAAACCACAATGATAAGAGAGATTTAGGGCAATTTTGTCCTGAACAAATAGATGAAGACTAAAGGCAATAACGAAAGAAAACGATACAAATCTTCAAATAATTACCTCCTTCTCATTGCCATAGACTTGAGCACAATCAATATGCCGATATCCTACCTGCAATCAGTACGAAAGGCACAAAATCAATTAGCTGATAACCAATAATCGTCAAGAGAGGTTGGTTTGATTTTTTTTGTTTGGATAACCAAACACGGCCTTAAATCCATTCACAAAATTTACATTTCTAAGGAGAGGGAAAGAGGAAGACCTTCACGGCAGCGGCGACGGCGTCTCCGACCAAGCCAGGGCTGGACTGCCAGGTTCCCAACCCCACCGAAGGGATCTTGGCTCCGGTGTTCAACTCAAAGAAGCGAATATCGTCAGCCATTTTCAGAGCGAAGGTGAAGTAGACAGAGTGATGTAGTAGAGCAAAGGAGACGCTTCTCTTGATCCCTCTTTATAAAAGAGAGCGGGAGAGAATGTGTAACGTCACTAACGTCTGCATAACGTCACTGTTGACGTTAACTTCCACGCGCGAATGATAAGTTTTTGTTTTTTTTTTTGTGGGAATGGTCTAGTATAAGAAGGCAACCGGGGATCCAAGCCGTTGATCTAGTACAATCTGTAGCCTTTGGATGCCGGAGATTTGCCGGGTTAAGTAAGTTGGTCCATTTTGGAAAGCACTTCGAGTGGCCAACAGTGTGACACCTGTTGGCCGAGTGGAATCATGAGCCACCTACTTGTTGCCGTTTTTAAAAAGTTAAAATGAGAATAATATGTTATAGATCGTCATATATCATCTGTTGTATTCCTGTGCAGCAAAAGAGTAGCAATACG
Source organism: Dryas octopetala (assembly GCF_963921425.1). Taxonomy (NCBI): domain Eukaryota; kingdom Viridiplantae; phylum Streptophyta; class Magnoliopsida; order Rosales; family Rosaceae; genus Dryas; species Dryas octopetala. Next base: position 5,637,744 of record NC_141371.1, read on the forward strand.
GTAATGCAGCAATACCATGAGGTTTTAATTTGCATGGAAAAGAAAACCCTCAAATAAGGCAATTTTTTTAAAGTATAATATGTATATATGATATTCCTTTTATAATCAATCAAAAATTAAAGAATAACATGTTTGATAAAAAATAAAAAAAACGTAACAAAAATGTTATATACACTTAGAATTTTTTCTAAATACACCCTTCATGTCATGACTAACCATTATGATCATGTGCTTGACGATCACAAAGCATGACCGAAGAGGAGTGGGGAGGGCGGAAAAGTGGGGGAGGAGGGGGAGCGAGAGTGAATGATATGAATAGGGGAGGGTTGTCCTTTTTTAAAAAAGAAACTTCGATGAATAAGAATAGAATGAATCATATGACTTCCAATAATACTAGACATACTACCCCAAGAGGTGTGTCAAACTTGTCTTTCTTGATGTACCACCCCTCCTTTGCACTATTCTCTAATATGAGGGCATTCCAAAACTGTCCAACAATGATCATAGGATTGAGATGTTTGTCCATCGACCGTTGTACTCTATAACCCCGTTTTGTTATATGTAATAAAGAGTTAGGATTGGATAATTTTAGTTCAATCCCACCTATGTATATGGGAATAAAAAGGAAACCATCAGAATTGTTTGTCTTCTATCTTGGTCTAAAAACAAAAATTTGAATATCTTCTGTTAGAAATTTTGTGTTTCAAAGATCAGAGTTTTTGTAAAAGACAGGACGGAGACCATCATTAGTTAGTTCCATAACTGTTAACAGTATAGACATGAGAAAGGAGCAGGTTAAGGAGATTGAACAAGCAACAGTTCCAGCACGACCATACCCATTAGATGCCAGAATTTATTGAGTTCGCGGTTCCACAATATCTCATGTACAACATTATTCTTCTCAACTTACTATATTCAAGACAAACTCTTAATTCAGATTTCAATGAAAGAATTAATCTTCCAGATGAATGCGGTAGCAAATTAGGTGTAAACCATTAAAACAAGCGCTATGTATTCAAACAAGCGAAAGGAGGTATAGAGGCAATTGTTTCTAACATCAAGGTTCTGCTTACAATTCGCCATCCCAGAGCTCTTCAAGGGTCTTGTATGCGCCCAGAGTCTCATGCACAAAGCCAGCACCTTGAATAAGCCTCTCCTGTATGATCATTGAAAAAGAAAATTAATTTCAATCATCCAAAAGAAACTTTTACATACCAGAGAATTCAATCTGGTTTTATCAAATAGTTATGAAGTGCCTAATGATTGATATATCCATTGGAAAGACACATCTAAACAAACTTGACTGATTGAAAGTGCTAGTAAACCAAGCATCCAGACAGTGGTTTTATCCATATAAGAAATGTGAAGAAAGCAGAAAATCTAGACCAAATTGATCAGTGTGAAAGAAATAAAAGAGGTTGAAAAAAAAGGAAAGGGCACTTGCCTGCTTAATTTCAGAAAACTTGGCAAACAAGTCTTCTGGTATAGACCAATCAAAAAGATCAAAATTTTGCTGCATCCTTGTCTGGTTTGTGCTTTTAGGCACTACACTGTGACCCATTTGTAGCCCCCACCGAAGAGCCACTTGGGCAGGAGTCTTGCCCAATTTTTCTGCCACCAATTTCAGTATAGAATTTTCAAGGACCTTATTCTTTCCCAATGGTGAATACCCCTGAAATAATTACAATAAAATTTCAGTATTTAGTCACTGGTGAATTTGGAAACCACAACAATGGAAAACTAATCCATTTTGTTCCCAAAACATTCACAAGTCATTCTCATTCTCATTCTCATTATGGCATGCATACAATAAAACTACATTGTTGCCCAGGGGATAATACTACCCATAAGAACAACAAACAACTTCATATCAGCATACTCACAGTTAAGAGAACTCCCTTAGATTTGCAGAAATCATGCAGCTTTGGTTGCTGCCATTGAGGGTGGATTTCCACTTGGTTGACAGCAGGAGGTATTCGTGCCACCTCTAACAGATCTCCAAGCTTCTTTGAAGAGAAATTGCTGACTCCAATAGCCCTGGCCTTGCCAGAATCATAGAGTGCCTCCATTGCTTTCCACGTACTGGGTATATTAGGTTGGGTAAAGTTTTCAGGATCAGAGCCAACTGACCCCTTTTTCATGCTGATCGGCCAATGGATCTACCAAAATTTTATGACATTCAATAGCAAATAAACAACTAAAATGCTACTTCTATGAACACATTAAAAGTTCAAATCTATGTGCTAGTTTTGATTAGAGCATGGCATGTGATTACTTAAATGCGGTCCAGAATCCACGTACAAGATAGAGATCCAGATAGTCAAGTTGCAAGTCTTGCAAAGTTTTGTCAAGTGCCTTTGGTACATCTTCTGGTTCATGATCAGTACACCTGCAGATAATTGTAATTTCAACTTAGAATTTGATGGGAAAGGTCAACTAAGCATGTGGGCTTCTCAGTTTCTACTAAAGTTGGAATTTTCAGATAATAAATTGGATTGGAGACTACAAATTCTAAGAAATGTAAGTGAAAAGTTCAAACCAGAGTTTGGAGGTGATCCATAAGTCCTCACGTTTCACTACACCATCATCAAACAGCTTCTTCAGAGCACAACCAATCTACATAAACCAGAAACTGCTCTCAAAACAACAGTTTTCATCACAAATTAGCATATAAGTTTTCATCAGAAACAAAAAGAATGAATTGTTGAATTCTTGTGTCACCTCTTTCTCATTGCCATACATTTGAGCACAATCGATATGACGATATCCAACCTGCAAATCCACAGGAAGTCAAGAACAACTCAAATTAAGCTCAGCATTTCCTGAACGCAGCTCACACTGCATTCCAAAAACTTCAAATCTCTATATATGTGTGTCTGTGTCTTCCTGATTAATAGTTAGGATTGGATGATCGAATGAAACGGTAACGGTACCTTAACGGCAGTGGTGACGGCGTCGCCGACGACATGAGTGTCAGCGCGCCACGTGCCCAACCCAACGGAAGGTATCTTGGTCCCGGTATTCAACTCGAAAAAACGGATTGTGTTGGCCATTTTCTCTCTCACTCTGTGCTTGTTGCGATTTGGAATTGGCGACTACTGCTTCTGCACCAGTTGAATTGTCCAGCTTGTGTGGAACTAATTAGTACCTCTTTAATGCTGTCTACACCAACCGCTCTGTGTTTCAGCTCAGCACGAAACCCGAAAGTGCGAACGTTTGGCTCAAATTAAACGCGAAAGTGCTGCTTTTTCTCTAAGACTCGGCTCTACCGCAGAGACACTTTTTCTCTTCTTTTAGCAAATTCTCTTTTTTAAAAAAATAAAATAAAAATTAGCAACTTCTTTTTACAATAAGTTAAATTATCGAATATACCTGATTAACAATTATAATGATGAATTCAAATATTTGTCTATAAGTGTTCCAACATTCATAATGAGAATATTTCGATCCTCAACGTAAATTCATTTGCCACTTAAAGGTTCCACTTAAAAATAAATTAACTCAACTATTTTGTGCATAATCGCTCTTATTTGAACTCATATTATCATATATCATTAACTCTTCTTTTAATAATAGAAGATGAGATGGATTTAATGATTTATCATTTGTAGGTCTAAATTTCAGGTGAGTTTGAATTCTAAATGGACCTTGTGGAGCATATTTTACTTTTTCAATTATCTTTTTTATTCTTATTGAGCGATTAAATATTTTGTAACAAGTACAATAGCTTTTTTGATTAAGAGGGGAGCAAAGGCCCAAAAATAAGTATTATAGCTTTGTTAACGGAAGCTGAAAATTGAAATATGAGGAGAAAAGTAAAAGGGGCCTATTATTTTGATCTATACACAACGCTGAAATTTCAGGACATTCTTAAAGTTCTACTAAGTGCTACACGCATTTGCTTTAAAAGCAAAGCAAAATGCAAAACCTCAAATCATGATTCATGACATATGATGAAGCACAGGATTTTGATATTTTATTGAATCTGAATGCATCTTTTAAGTTGTAACAATGCTCAAAGGAAGTAGCAGAACTTCTGAATTCACCCTTCTGCATGGAGCTATTGAAAATCAAGATACAACCAAACAAAAAAGCTAAAGAAGATACAAAGAAAAGCCATATGCTTCTTCTAAGATCCAGGGTATGCTCAAAACTCTCCATCCCAGAGTTCCTCAATGGTCTTGTATGCACCGTGAGTCTCATGGACGAATGCAGTGCCTTTAAGTAGCCTCTCCTGCAAAGAAATAGAGAATCTTTACAAAGTCAAATCACCACAAACATGTAAATGACCATAAGGTTGCAGGTGCCTAATGTTTGATAAACCCATTGAAGATGCATAACAAAAGTTACAAAACAGTTGCACAGATTTGACTATAGCAGGTGCTACTAAATCAAGCTACCCAGACAGGAATTGCATTCACAATTCAAGCATGAATAAGCACCAAGAGAGAAAAGGTGAATGGAATTCAGGGACAGCAGGACAGAACAGAGAAGAAGTAAGGAAAAGCTACTTGCCTGCTCTATTTCCGAAAACTTTGGAAGCAAGTCTTCTGGTATAGACCAATCAAAAACATCCAAGTTTGCCTTGATCCTTTCCTCATTTGTGCTCTTAGGCAGTACACTATGACCCGTTTGTATCCCCCACCTGAGAGCCACTTGTGCAGGAGTCTTGCCCAGCTTCTCTGCAGCCAATGTCAGAATCGGATTCTTAAGGACATCACCCTTCATACCACTTGTACCTGGGGATCCCAATGGTGAATACCCCTGAAATAAGAAATGTATGCATTATAATCTGATATACACCAGTAATCAGCAGGAGGGTGCATTTGGAAATCAAAAGATAAAGATTTAATTTACTTCATATCAGCATAACTCACAGTTAAGTGGACTCCTTTAGATTTGCAGAGCTCTTGTAGCTTTGGCTGCTGCCATTGAGGGTGGCATTCCACTTGATTAACAGCAGGGGGTATGCGCGCCACCCCTAATAGATCTCCAAGCTTTTTTGTTGAAAAATTGCTGACCCCAATAGCCCTGGCCTTGCCAGAATCGAATAGTGCCTCCATTGCTTTCCAAGTACTGGGTATGTCAGGTTGGGTAAGGCTTTCAGGCTTAAAGCCAGCTGACCCCTTTTTCATGCGGACTGGCCAGTGGATCTACAAAAATTTTACAGGCATTCAGTGGTAAATGAACTAGTATTGTATCACTTTATCATGCTAGCTAGAGAGACTTGCAAGGCTTCTGTTTGTAGTTATTAGCATGGATTTCAAAGTCACATTATGAGAACTAAGTCAACTAACTAAAGCATAAATCTGAAAGATGACTTTTTTTTGGAGATATCATTGCATTCATGCATAGGAAAATGTTATGTTAGAAGAGAATCTGGCATATTAAATTGTCAAATTGAACCATTGATTAGATAGATTCTTATTAGAATATACAGTCCAAAATTCCAAATTAACTCTCTAACAACATAACTTATCAGACTGTCTCGTAAGAAAGAGTAGTTAAATATGGTTTACAAACCAGATACAGATCGATATACTCGAGTTGTAAGTCCCGCAGAGTGCTATCCAGTGCCTTTGGCACATCTTCTGGTGCATGATTAGTACACCTGCAGATAAATGTAATTTCACATTCAACCTTTTTAATTGGACATTAAAGACTTCAGAGCTTTATATGTTCATAAGAAACTGAAACAGACCAGAGTTTTGAAGTGATCCACAAGTCCTCACGCTTTACTACACCCTCTTCATAAAGCTTCTTCAGAGCAAAACCAATCTACAACAAAATCCAGAAAATTGGTCACTGTCACACAAAAATCATAGAACAAAATCATAAAAACCAAATTCTTCTAAATCAAACTAATCAAATACCTCCTTTTCATTGCCATAAGCTTGAGCACAATCAATATGTCGGTACCCAACCTGCATCAACGCGGACACAGTTGGCCACTCAAAATCAAACTGGGTATTTCGGTAATTACACTTCCAAATAAAAATAGCAAAAAAGACCTTAATGGCGGTGGTGACGGCATCGCCAACAACGCCGGGATCAGCCTGCCACGTCCCCAAACCGACAGACGGAATCTTGGCCCCGGTGTTCAACTCAAAGAACCGAATCGCTTTCGCCATTTTTTCAGTTTTCCGAAGCACTGTCACTTTGCTACGATTTTTCAAAGTGCAAATCGTCGAACACGTTGGGTCAATTATTATATAGCAGGACCAAAGGTCCAAAACGGCAAATAGGGAAAAATGAGAAAGCAAAAGGTAATTGAATCACGTAATCGCTCATGTATGCGTACACATGTCAAATAAGCTGTGACTAAAAGCTTTGACTCGTCCAGCTTGTCCAGCTTCCATTAAAGCTGTCACGATTCAGGGCAGTGAGAGTCTATAGTGTCGTCTATGTAACATGGCAAAATTTGTAAATTAGGCGGGGAATTGGAGTAAATATAATTTATGACAAATAATATCGTGCCACATGTTGAAAGTATTGTTACGAATTTATTTAAATTATATGAATTCACTTAAATTAGCAGTTATTGAATTAGCTCAGTTGGAAGAATAAAACTTATCTATCCATGGGATGCCACTTGTGTAATATCACCAAAAGGAGAGAGAGAGAGAGAGAGAGAGAGAGAGAGAGAGAGAGAGAGAGAGAGAGAGAGAGAACATGTTGAAAGTATTGTTACGAATTTATTTAAATTATATGAATTCACTTAAATTAGCAGTTATTGAATTAGCTCAGTTGGAAGAATAAAACTTATCTATCCATGGGATGCCACTTGTGTAATATCACCAAAAGGGGAGAGAGAGAGAGAGAGAGAGAGAGAGAGAGAGAACATGTTGAAAGTATTGTTACGAATTTATTTAAATTATATGAATTCACTTAAATTAGCAGTTATTGAATTAGCTCAGTTGGAAGAATAAAACTTATCTATCCATGGGATGCCACTTGTGTAATATCACCAAGGAGAGAGAGAGAGAGAGAGAGAGAGAGAGAGAGAGAGAGAGAGAGGGGATGATGAGGATACCACCTATTGGTATTCCCGGGCAGGTAAGTCTCACTCCAGTAGTTCATTTGGAATGGTTATAGTATCACTCTCCCTACACTTATGTATACGTACACATGTGTCCAGTTTTCATTAAAGCTGTAACGATTCAGAGACGGTGAGAGTCTATAGTGTCGTCCATGTAACATGGCAAAATTTGTATATAAGGCGGAGGAATAGGTGAAAATATAATTTGTAACAAATAATATCACGTGATATATTGAAGTATTGTTACGAATTTATTTAAATTATAGTAGTTATTAAATGAGTCCAGTTGGAATGGCTATAGTATCACTCCCGCCACACCCAATTTTTTTTTTTTTTTAAATTTGTACATAGATAAGTTCTAACATTAACTCATCTCTCATTTTAATTTCATTCCACTCCTAAATTATAGGCAACTTCATTTTGATATTTTAAATTCTTAATATATGTCAACATATCATGTGATATACAAGTTAGTTACAGAATAATTTTTTGCATTCAGTTTTGGAGATGCCAAAAAGGGCAAAAAGTAGGAGAGAGTTGTGATAATATAATGGGGCCGGCCGGACGAGCTTGTTTGTTGGGTTCTTGCATTTGTAGTTGGTGACTATTGAGTCAGAGGCTCCAAAGAATCGGTTAGTCATACAGTTCCAAATGAGCGTGACAAAGACAAAGATCCAATGGGGAACCCGATTCTCAGTCTTTGCCTTTTGTGGTCGTTGTCATGTCTGCAATAATTTTGATCAAGAGATAACAATTTGTTTCTATCTCTGTTTTAGATAAAATGTCATTGTCTTCACCCACTTGCTTGATTAGGTCAAGCCCCTCCTTAGTCCCCACAAACTGGTACACAGCATAAAGCTTTTGCTTTTTAATAGGAAAAACTAAGGCTTGTCGGCACGGCAGGTTGATGTATGTGCGTCTCAATGTATCTACTACCAGTCTACTAAAAATATATTTACAATTATCTTATACGTAATGCTAAAAATGTATGACAAAATCAATACCTGATGATGTAAATTCTTGGCACGATTAGAAAATGTATAAAATAACTTAACACGATTTTGACACATGCCAATTAAATATTCTAGTCTTTTTATTTTTTTTAAATGTAGGACAAATGATTCGGACTTAAGGCTTTCAATCAAAATAAGTGTTTATTTTCTTTTTCAGTTTGAATGTTCAATTTTCTTTTTCTAATTGAGACTTTAAAGATTTTAACATAAAAAGGATACAATTGAAAAATCCTTAAATTATTTAATCCATTCAACTTCTTACCAAACGTTTGAAGGAAATGGTAAATCATTTCCTAATACTAATTCCTAATTGTTTCAAACGCTAAAATGAAAATTTCAAAACCATTTTATTATGGGATGATCTAGAAATAGAGTGCAATTTCAATTTTCATTCTATCATTGCGGTCAAACAAACGAAGCTTAATAATTCATGGACTCCAAAACTTTAAAATAAAATTCATAGACTAACGCGATACATTACTCCAAGTATAATTCATGCATTATTGCTATAATTAACTCTTCAAATAATAATATGGCAAAAAAAAAAACTCTTCAAATAATAAGTCTTTTTTTATTCAAAAAAAGAAAAAGTAATTATGTATATTTTCTTCCTACTGAAAATTAGGCGCTAGCCATCCTTTGACCTTCATAGCCAGAAATTAGGAAGTGCACCGTCAGACACTCAGACCCCACTATATCTCGGACAAATGAACAATAAGCTGGATGTGATTAATGAAAAATTATTGAGTGTATCCGATACATTGTCAAGTAGTGTAACTAATTCAACGTGTAAGAGTATTATTGGATGATATATTTATATTAATAAGGTATAATATTAATAATATTCTCTCATATTATGACACATTAAATTATTACGACACATAACGGTGTATCGAATATATAAAATAATTTATCGTGAGTAAGGCTTACAAATCCGGTGTTGCTGACTAACATTTCGTGGTCTAGCCACTACCATTCCTCCACCTGGCAAATCTACAACTCCAAATGGACGAGACCACGTGAACTCAGTAGTCTTTCGAGCACACCAGTCGACCTCAAATATAGGGACAAAAAAGAAAAAGGGCAGTCCACGTAGGAAGTGTCTGTCAGTCAGTCAGTGATCCTCAACCCTCTCACAAGGTAATTACTAAATAGACAGCTCCAGTCCACCGGACATTAATAATTTCGCATCCATTGATTCCGTGACTCCGTCTTTCTTAATCCAAAATTAACGACAGCTAATCAAAATTAGGGTTTCTTTAACGCAACGATCCCGTGATTGTTGCTTCCAAAAATCAAAATACCGAGTGAGAATCCTCGGATCTTAATTGAATCACAACCCTCGCAATTTCCAGTTGATCGAATCGATACTGATGAGGATATGATGAAGGAGATTGGGGGGAGATTTGGAGTGATGGGAGGAGTGTGAAGTCTTAGGGTTTGGCATTAGGGCCCTTTGTTTTGAGAAAGGGCCCTCTCTGTTGGTTTTGGTTCAGAAATGAAGGAGCTGATTGGGAGACCAGGGTCGGCGAGTGGGCTAGTTCTGAGGATAGGCCAATTTGCATGTGCTTCTGCCGCCATCGGAGTTATGGTCTCCGCCCCTGGCTTCGCTACCTTCACTGCTTTCTGGTATTTCATTTTATTTTTCTGGTTTCTTTATTTCAATTTTTTTGCATTTTAGTTTACTCAGAAATCGTTTCCATATGCCACATGTCTCATCATCATTTGTTGGGTTCAGGACTCTATTTATAATGTAATGGATGAATTTTTGTGTTCATGTTTAGAATTTTGAGAATCTGGTTAGGTTTGAAATTTTCGTGAAAGAGTGTCTCTAACGTATTTAGTATTAACATAGTAACAGGCAAACGATATTGTGTGGTTGTTTATCATATTTGCTTCTCGTTGTTATTAAATATTGTAACCTGCTATTGTTGGATTTTGTTGTGAATGCTCTTAAGATCGATCGCAAAGCAATTCGTTTTTTTCTTGTTTATGTTTAACTACTAGGGCTCACTGGTATCTAATTCTTCTGCACATAATTTTAAGTTGATCTCTGTTCTATGGTTCAGCTATTTGATTGCATCAATGGGGCTTCAAGTGCTATGGAGCTTTGGGCTTGCTTGTCTTGATGTTTATGCCTTGAGGAGAAAGAGAGACCTTCAAAATCCAATCCTAGTGAGCCTATTTGTTGTTGGTGATTGGGTATTTCATTTCTCTTAAAACTCTCAGCATTTTTTATTTTGTACATTTCCTTTCTTGCTAGGTTATGAATCAGATATATGCGCACATGTCTGCTTATTCGTGGCAGATATTATATTTTGAGTATGTTTGGAAGTGCTTTTGTATGAAACTACTTTATCTGTAGTGCTTTGGTTTAGTAACACATGAAAATTTTCATTCAAAATCCAAGTGCTTTACACTAATTCACTTGACATTGCTTCTTGGAGAGGCACCTATCATGTGCTTTTCCAGGAAGCACGTAAAGTAATTCTCTGACCCTCAAACAACACTTTTCGTTATTTCAATCAGGCACTATAAAAGTGCTTTGGTATTACAAAAGGCACTCCCAAACGCCCCTCTCATGCAATCAATAGGTTTGCATATTCATGCTATTAATGATTTTGGCGTGTGGACTGATTTGTGCTTTGGAAGGCCTTAAAACCCCTATTAGGCATTATATGGTAGAAACTAGGTGACCCTTGTTCTCTTTTATGATTAATAAAGTAATAAATCATTGATTGTGATTTCCGTTCTGATTGTGGGGAAGGCTTATTTTCATTGTTGATATCTTCCTCTCAAGCTGAAATTTTTGTATATATATGTTGAATGTTGATGATTCCCATTTTTCTGTATAGAAATCTAAATTCTTGCCTAAGCAGTATAAGAGCTACATACTTTCCCTTTTTTTCTTATCCCCTTTTTGTTGAGGGGGAAGGGGGAGTAATTTCTCTCTTCTTTCAAGTGCAATCACCAATGATGCTCCAAATGTTGTCTACTTCCATGTTCTTCGTAATAATTAGATGGTTTAATCTTGATCTCTCCTGATGGAACATAGGTTTTGGGTTGAATATATCTTTTACCTATTAGTCTGAACACATAGTAGCCTGGAGCCATGCTGATGTTGGCTTCTTCCTGTTTTATGATACACCTTTTTTATTTTCCCTCTCTTTAGGGGTTTTTAGTTGGCATAATTAACATTTCAAATTGTTCAGGTAACAGCTACTTTATCACTAGCTGCTGCAAGCTCTTCGTCTGGGATTGTAGTTCTGTATTCCAAAGACATGGATTTCTGCACAGATCAATATCATCTTCCATGCAGCAAGTACCAGATTTCAATTGCTTTCGCTTTTCTCACCTGGGCCCTTATTGCCATATCTTCTCACGTGATGTTCTGGATCTTACTAGCATCGGTTTAGGGACTCATGTTTTTCTGCCCTACCGTTGACACAACACATGTACCTTACAGCATTCATTTATTTTCACTTGTAAATGAAAAAGTTTCTTTAACTTGCCTTATTTTTTTGGGGCAATTTTCAGCATCCTTCTATTTTAGTTTCAATGTGTCTGTTCATATCGCTTGCACACCCCATCATATTTTTGATCCGCTTAAAATATACAAAGATGTATTGAAGCAGCTCTACCGATCCAATGTCGTTTCTATTTTGCCAGACCTCCAGGATCTAGACATGGAAGTTAAATACTTGAACTACATGCAGATGAGTCATTAGTCTATAAGGCTATAGCTTGCAAAGTCCCACACTCCCACTCCAAGCCTCTAAGGCTAAAACTGTATGATTATGTTTGACATAAATGCTGATGGAAAGCTTGAGAGTATATTCAATCATTAGGCTTCATTTTGTGACACCAATTGGTAAAGTAAACGTGAATATACCTTTATTCAAATATTGGTTTTTCTCTTTGTACTAGCGTTTAACGTAAATTCATCAAATGTAGTTTAGTATGTGATTTTTAATTAGTTAGAGAAAACTTTAGCTCCTTTTGTGGGGGAGTGTAAGGTTTCATTCATTTTGTTCTGCCTTTCATTTTTTGTTCCAAATTTAGATGGGATAGAAAAGTGATATTGATGTATGACAAGGAGCAAACTTTATCCATTGGTTAAGGCAAGGATGTTGATGGCAGTGGAACTACAGAGAAATTTCTTTAGCTGATTAAGGAGCCATACTTTTTAAGATAAGGATAGGCTAGTCACCATGGATTTACTCACAGAAACAACTAGAGTTTAGGGACATCACTTTTAATAATAGTGATCATATACTCAATCTCATCGGCAACTTCTTTCATGGAAGGCCGATTTTGCCTCTGCTCATCCAAGCATGATGCTGCTAGAAACCCCAGTGCCTGCATTGTCTCCTATTCCAACTTGCTAGCTCCCTCTTTGATAACTGGATCAACTACATCCATCAACCTCTCTTCTTTCATCATCTTCCTCATGTACACCACTAAACTCACATCTTCCTCTTCTCTGTTGAAATCAATGACTTTCATAGAAGTCAGAAGCTCCAACAGAACAACTCCGAAACTATAAACATCAATCTTATCAGTCAGTTTAAAGTTACGGTAGTACTCTGGGTCTAGATAGCCAAGGGTCCCCTGAGCAGAGGTGAAGATATGAGTGTTATTTGCTTCTGTTCTCTCAACCAGCCTTGATAGCCCAAAGTCTGAAACTTTTGCCTCAAGCTTTTCATCAAGCAAAATGTTGCTGGACTTCACGTCACGGTGGTAAATGGGCGGCACTGCATGAGAGTGAAGATAGGCAAGGCCTTCGGCGGTTCGGTGAGCTATCTGGAGCCTATGGTGCCAGCTGATAGGAGCCCATTTACCGGAATGAGGGCGGTGGAGATGATCAAAAAGAGTTCCATTGGGAATGTATTCATATATCAAGAGAGGCTGCTGTTCAAGTTCAACACAACAACCAAGTAGTCGCACCAAGCTCCTATGGTTCACTTGGCAAAGAATTCGAACCTCATTTAGAATCTGGTCAATGCCCTTGGTGTTGCCAAACTTGGCACGCTTGATGGCCATAATGGTTCCATCATCAAACGTGCCCTTGAAGACCTCGCCAAAGCCACCGGAGCCAATGAGGTTGTCCTGGGAAAAGTTGTTGGTTGCTCTTGCTATCTCTTTGGTGGTGAAGAAGATTCTGGCTGATCTGCCCGTGGTTTTGGAATACAATATCTGCTCCCGCTGCTTCACCAAACCCTTCTGTGCTTTTCTCTGCAAGAGGTGACGCTGGGTGTAGCCTACAAGTAGTACTCCAACCACAGCCATGGCCATACCTGAAGAAGATTTTTAATTAAGCAAAAACATATACCACAATAGATAAGCAGTCTCATATGTGGTTCGGAATCTTTTAGATTAAAAGTGATAATAATGCTATACTTACCACATTTCTTATACCACATTCTTATACCATCTCACGTGTCATTACTTTATTGGACAGAGTTTTTCTTTTTCTTTTTGGGTTTTTCTTTTTATTTTTTAGTATCCAATGTATGAATGCCATGTAAGTTGCCACATAAGATGGTATGAAATTATGGTATAAAAATGTGGTATATCTAGCACTACTGAAGTTTATCAGCTTAACATGTTGGATATTTGGAAAGAAAACATTACTCTGCCGTAACATACCGAATTAAAATCAAAATTGAATGGATTAGTGGAGAGTACTACCCATGAGTTTAGTGTGTTTCCTTCGATTTTTGCAGCCTTTTCCATGCTTACACTTAACACCTACACAGTTGTTAATGGTTCTCATTAAACATCATGCTGAGCTTAATTATCAGAAACTAAGGTTCATTAAAATGACGAAATGGGTTGCTGCTTACTTTGACACAAACCATTGATGTGATCCCATCTAAACCCCGAATTGCATAAACACCTCCTTTGGCCCACGCTCTGTGGATCCACCAAACACATGGAATTCAACAACTCCTTGCAGTCCAATGGGCCCATGCAAATGGGCTCCTGCGGCAAAATCCACTCCAACTCCACCCCAGGCTCAGGCCACTTGCTCTTCACACCCACCGTCCCACCATCAAAATTCACAAAGCTCTGGTACGCCACGCACCCTCCTCCGTGAACCCTTATAATATAAGCAGTCTGGGACCCACCAGTCTTGAACGTACAACACAGCGGAGCTCTCTCACACGCGGCCGCATTGTCCCTGATGAAGCTGTGGCACACGCTGTTCGACGAGCAATTAATCGGCGCTTGCAAATGCAACATCGCGTCCGTACAGTTCAAGAGCATGACGGTGTTGCTGCTGGTGATGTTGAAGGGCCCGTTCTGGTCGAGCTGAATGCCTTGGCTGTGGATATCGCTCGCCACGCAAGTGTTTGGGGCCAGCCCGCCGGGTCGGATAATGATCCGTTGGGTTTCCGGGTAAATGGAAGTGATGGTATAGGATGAATTGTTTAGAGCGTCCAGCCATAGCGTGCCCGCGGTGCAGCGGATCCTGTACGACGGGTCACCGCACCCGGGCCCGGTGCTTAGCGGGTATGGCACCGGAGCGCGGCCGCAGTTGCCGCAGAGGCGCGTGGCTGTTAGGCAGCGGGAGCATGATAGTAGTGTTAGTCCTGTGTGGATAATTGTTGTAAGAAACAGGACTTTTTCCATTGGAGGGCCAAGTTATAGCTATTCTGTTGGAGAAAAACTAGTTTGTATCACATTTATATATATCACCACATTTCAAATAGTGATCGTAAAACTATTTGTACTATATTTTGGTATCATATTACGTTTCTAATAAAATGTGTGATCCACCTTATATTGATGTAATATGTCTTTATTGAAACAATAATGCTAAATGTTATTTAATTTTTAGCACCACCTCTCTAATAGAATTGAGTTTGTCTATACAAATATGTCTCACGCGTATTAAATAAGTGATACATATGTGATGCTTAAAATGTGATGTGGCACAAGTTGAATATTTGTTAAATATATAACACTAATTGTCCTATATTTGCTTATTACATTATCAACCACATTTTAATCAAAATTTAAGGGGAACGATATCCACCTTCTCCACCAACATGTACCATTATTATTTTCATGATCTAAAAAATGAATAGTTTCGATTATAAATTTATACTGTAAAATAAGAATAATAAAAGAGAAAGTCGGTAAAGAAAATAAATTAAAGAAAGTGAATAACATTTCTCAAAATATAATTCAAACAAACATGGCTAACAGCTCTGTAAAATCGTTAGTGATACTAATTTTGTGTTTCCAAATTCCAATGAGCTTCTTGTAGACAAAAAGAGTGGCTAATATATATTATGTGAATGCTTGGGTTGCCCAAAGCAGTCCACATTTGTCAACATGTGCATGGTACATAACTCATCTAGGTGTTCTAAATGAAGGCCTTGTTTCTTGGAACATTGTAAAGTTTATTGTTCGATCATGACTTGAACATTCCTTGAAACTTGAAACTCTACACAGGTTCAATGCTTTTTCTCATTCTTGCTCTTGACTTGATTGTCGTGAAGTAACAAAAATCTGATCTCTATTGATATGCATATCACTTTCCTTGCAAGCTTGCATGAGCATGTTCCCCTGTCCACTCAAAACCTCAAGATCCTAAGCCATCCTACTTTGTTTAGCATCCCATAACAATGCAACTCCGCAATTCACAATTCCAATGTTAAGTGGCTCTTCCAAAAGATTTTCCTTGGTTTCATACTTTCATTTTACAGTACTTGTCCTTTATATATATATAGTGGCTATTTAAACGGCAACATTAGTAACAAGAGAAAATTACAAATTTAATTCAATTTTGGTCCACAATTTTTTTTAAGTTCTGTTTTGGTCCACTAATTGTTCCATTTTTTTAATAAAGGTCCAAATTTGTTTTCTCAAATTTGACATGTCTTTTACCCTATCAAATCTCACCCAAATTCACCCTAACATACTTGTTTTAACGCTATGCATTTCTTCTTTACAACCATATAAAGATCATTTAAATTGGAGTTCTAAAACTCAAGATAATTGACCCCAAAGTAGGGTATCCGAAACTGCCAATTTTTCAAACTTCACCCAATCTCAATTCTCTTAGAGTATAATACTCAAAATTTGTTTTTATAATTAAGAAATGATGAAATATAACTTATACTTCAATTATAATTGAAGAAAACACAACCTAAAGGATTTAAAGTCACAAATCTGAATCTTTATTGAACAAATGAAACAATTAGTGGACCAAAACATAACTTAAAAAAAATCGTAAACTAAAATTAAACTAGATATAAAATAAGTGAACCAAATCTATAATTTCCTTTTACTAACAATCTTCCAATGATCATATTGGAAAGTGAAATGATCTTATAATTTAGATTAGTCTTAGAATAGTCAAGATTTCCAATAATTTTTTATTAAACAGAATTTTTTTCTAATGCTTGACATCTCCTGTCAATTTTTTATTAAAGTATATAAGAGTGTTTAGTTTAGTCGAGACTTGAGATATATCCTTCGTATTTCCTCCACATATATCAAGGTGGTGTCTCAACTCAAAAACAAAGACCGAGAGTCCGGTGGTCCAGAGCAAGAGTTGCAGGGTAAGGTATTTTTTTTTTTTTTTTGGCAATATTGGGTTGGGCCTTATAACAGAAAGGAACGGCCTACAATTTTCGTGTTTAACACTGCAACCCAACTAAAAAAAATAAAAGTGAAAATGCTTCTATCCCATATTGCATAAATTCTAATCCTCTTTCTTGTTTGGCTTTTAATTAGCACCCAAGTAAAGTTCTTCTAACATAATGGAATTAGAGGTGCAACTTGGATGGGTTCAACCTTAACCCTTCTATATATTTGTGCCGCGCGTATTCGGCCTGGCTTGTAATTGGGTTATATTGAATCTTATTTGGGTGGGATCTCACATTGGGATAATTGTAAATGGGAAGATCTCATATCCATTATAAATACTATAATTAGGAACCCTCACCTCATTTAGAAGGGGCTCTCCCATGGCTAGCTTTTTTCTTTCTAAAGCTCTCAGGCTCTTTCATGTAAATTGTACCTACATTTGTTCATAAGTGGAAACCCAAACAACCCAAATGGACGTAGCCATATTGATTGTGGTGAACCACTATATTTCGTGTGTATTCTCTTGTGTGATTGTGATTTTACGCGTACCTCTTGTTGGTCCATTTTTTGGCTACAAACTGTACGTCCAAACTCAACTCAAAATTCGAACTCATATACTAGATTAGAACAAATACGAGTCAATAAATTCCATATGCAATCAAATTCAGGTTGATCTAAAGGGGGTTCAATTAACTTGATACTGAAACCTCAATGTTCAATATGAATATACAACCCAACTTGCAAATTTATGATATTTGTAATCTGAGTAATTTGAGTTCATTAAGTCTTTTCTGAGTTTAGATTGAATTTACTCAAATTAACCTGATTAAGTTGAGTTGAGTTCCAATCCGAATTTAGTATATCAGGTTGACCTCCCAATCCATTTGACTTGCCCTTTTACAGAAAACAAAAAAATAAAAGAGAGAAACAAGTTAACTATATATAAACCTTTTTTGTTCTAGTGAAACAAAAATATTATATTTAGTCTTTTCAAATGTGAGAAATTTGAAATTTTTTATGTAGGGGAAAAGGATTTCGAACTTAGAACCTCTCCAATACTATTAAAAAAATACAAGTAGACTAATAACTATTTGGTAGAATATTGAAAATTTGATTTGAATTAAATAATATGTAGGAATAGAACATATATATCTCCCTCAAACCAGTGAAGTAGTGAGGGTATTAGTATGCTAGTTTTCTTTTGAAAGTTCATTTAGAGTTTTCGAAATTTTAGGACCGATATTATAATTCCATGATTAATTATCAAACTAAAAAAATTAGAGATGATACAAACAACTGCTAAATGGAATGAACAGTTAATAATAAGGCCCTTTGGCCACCACACTTAACTTTTTCTCAAACATTACAATCAACACATTTACATTTGACACAGTCTAATTTCCTTAAACTTCACATTCACACTAACAACGACAACAAAGCAGAAGCATGTGGCCCCTTTGGGTTTCCACAAACTTATTGCTTCAAACTAAAAACCACCCAAAAAAAAAAAAAAGTTATCATACACAAGACGTTGAGATGACAATTACCACTTAACCCACCATTCACCAAACCATGGTTTGACAAGTCGCGCACCTTCAGCTTTCTTCAGGCATGCATGTCATCATGACCACCTTTATAATAATAATATTACCAACCATGAATGATCAATTGACGATGATGAATTGATCATGTAGTAGCAACTCGACGACGAACAGGGGATTGAACCCCGGACGACATCCTAATTTGGGCCGCAGAAGAAGAAGGTGAAGGCCCAGAATTAAGCCCATAATCCGACATAAGGAGCTGGATATCCGATGCTTGGAACCGATCCGAATCCCCGGGAAGTCGGATATAGGAAGCTGACGGAGAGTCAGTGAAGAACGAGCTTAAGATCCCAGTTGCTTGTTGTCTCCCATTCTTGTATTCCACTATGGCCCTATAAACAAACGGAATCAGACCCTCCATTTAATGCGCTTTTGATGTTTCAGAGGCAGAGAGAGAGAGAGAGAGAGGTTGTGGGTAGTTTGAACTGGAGGTGGTGGTTTAAAAGGGGGTGTGGGATGGAAATATGGAATGGTGACGTGGAGTAAATAAACAAGTATTGGAGTCCAGCTCTTGAAGCCAAGCCACGCAGACTTCAATGTAAACCCGCACGACGACTTTGAAAGCTCTATCCAAACTACAGCACCAATCTTTCATTTCATTACATCTTACCAAATCTCCCTCGTTCTTATCCGATTTAGTTTATGAGAAATTATTTTATGTGCGCGGTAAATATGCTAACGTAGTGTTATAAATTTATTCAAAAAATATGTATATAGTTATTAAAATACAATAACTGAAGGGTTTATAATACTATATCATGCTAACATACAATAATTTTTATTGTTTTATCGAGACTTGCTAATTATTTTATTAAGGTTTGGTGATTGGTCGAATGGTTTAATATATTCTCTGAGCTTTCTGAATGAGATTGGTCCCATTATCTGTTATTAAACGTTTTCCTTTCTCAAACTAATGACCATGACCAACAATTTTGCCTTGCTGTCCTCATCTAACTATTTTTAATGTGTTTGATAAAATTTGATTTCAAAGGGAAGTATTTGATGAATAAAATAATACTGATTCAGCAGGCGATATGCTTAGCTGGTTGTCTACGCTAAAATAATACCATCATTATTTTTTCATTAAAAAATTATAGAACATATGTTACCTCCCCAGAAAAAAACATGGTGGACCAAGTCGCACAAAGCCATACGATTCCATATAACATGCCACCTACACAAGTTATATATACATAGACAAATGGCGATAAGTTTTAAGTAGTATTACACACTGCTTACACTATTTTTGTTTTTTTATAGAGCCGTCTTACAGTACTCTAACACCTTATAACATAACACATTGTCTGCATTTATCATCTCATTAATTAGTTTCATGTCACAAACGACATATGCACACAGTCGATGTGAATAAGATGTTTTCTTAATTTATAAGCTCTTTTGTTTTGTGGGTTGTCGTGCATGTATATTTTTGAGAATTGAAGGTTTAGCATTTTCCTTTTGAATCTCTCGTTTTGTCTTTTAAGTTTTATATATAGAGTCAAATTTTCTGGGATGTTTATCTCTAAAATTTACAGAATTTAGTGACAGGTGCCTAACAATCTTTACCTAAATATACGACTTTATTAAAACTAAATCAGGAATGTTCTATCGGACCGGCCATATATGCACGTATACCTATTAATTAAATTGTTATTCTAATCTTAAACCATATATAAATCTATCTAGCTATATCTAGCTTGTACATACACAGCTTGCTTCATCAGAGCAACCACTCCATTGTCATTGTCGTACATGAAGTCATTGCCTGCATCATCCGTCATCCAATCCCACGATCGAAAATCGGTCTTCATGTCGTTTTCTTTTCCCAATTAAAATTGAAGCTTCAAAGCAGCCATTGAAAGCACTCCAAACCCCAAGCAAAAGCAAAACCTGCGTGCCCGCTTCGCCTAGTTTTAAATTTAAACTGGGGACGAAATTAAACAAGCTGCTGCTGTCACACAGTCACACTGCCAGCCTTTCAATGCGGTATTATTTTCCCTTTTGAACTTGGAGGCAACACACACTGACAAAAGATGACACCAACTTATATACAAAATTGCTTCTGCCAACATCAGGGATTAGGTGTGTTGTATTGTAGATGTTGGTGGTAGGGTCATGCTCATTAACTTAGTGCATGTTTGATTTCATCTCCATTCAGCATATATAATCATAATTATGGTAATGAATTAACTTGATTGATAATTATAGATCCAACGAATGGTTCTGTATATATGCAGAATATGCAAGGTGTGGAACATGAGATCATATATACAGCCTGTAATCTTCTCTTCCAAGATTCATAGGTGGATGTCTTTAATCTTGGGTAATATGGGTGATTTCAATATTAGTCCATTAAATTGCTATTTTCTAAAGTCTAATACTATTACCTTTTTTTAAATAGTTAAAGCCCATATTTAAAATTCTCTTTCACGTAAAATAACAATATTCCATTAAATCTCTACTATTTACAAATTGTGACATTATGTAATTAATAATTGTTTTCAAATTGTGTCCCTCTTTAATTGTCATTAATTCTCTAATTTTCCTAGAAAATGAATCCCCTAAATTTCATTAAAATACTTGATTTAAGACACCTTATATATATCTTCTCCTTTGATCAATAATGAAGTCAAATATCTTTTTATATATATCTTCTTCAGACCATAGTTAAGTCAAATAAGAAACCTACAACTGAGAATTGTATGTAGGTTCATTATAATGTAGGTGTTTTAATTCATATAATTAATTTGTGTAGGTTATTTATCACTAAAAAAGAATTGTATGTAAGTTTATTTGTTGTTGTAGGTAATTTATTTGTTAATAATTTAGTTCATTAGAATTGTGTGTATATGTTCATTATATTTATATATATATATAGACTTCTTCTGTTGAGGTATACCTCAACTTATTTATGTTGAGGTATACCCTGTTGGGGCCCACACGAGTCGTTTTGTGTCGATCCGAATCGTTCAATTTTTACATCTCCATAGATAGATCATCCTTGCAAAAAATTAGCCAAATCAGAAATCATTTGCCTATCTAACTTTGATCAAATAAATGGACGAACTAAATATTTTCGATGAAACCGTCCATTTGTTTTATCAAAGTTAGATAAGCAAATGATTTCCGATTTGGCTAATTTTTTGCAAGGATGATCTATCAATGAAGATAATCCTTGCGAACGGTTCGGATCGACACAAAACGACTCGTGTGTGCCCCAATAAGGTCATACCTCAACATAAATAAGTTGAGATATATCTCAACAGAAGGAGCCTGTATATATATATATATTTTTTTTTTATGTTCATTGTTTATTTATGAGAATAATCTGTAGGTTATTTGTAGGTCATTAATATAATTCAAAAGAAAACATTAAACATAGAAGATACTCAGCATTAAAGCAAGCAAAATTAAGGGAAAGTTACAACCGTTACAAAAAAAACAAAGAGTCAACTACAACAAAACGTCTATTAGGTGATGAAAGGGCATAAAATAAAAAATGAAAGTGGTTGAGTTGGCAGATAATCAAAGGGGTTAACACATGAAAATAAAAAGGCATGGGTTTAAATAGGAAAAAAATGAGTTTGATGGGGATATCCCTAATTTACTATATTATATATCATATAGCATGAAGTGACACCATTTCTTTAATTAAAAAATAGCATAAATTTCAACCTAGGGATTAATTATGTAAGTGGATTTTATTTTACCAAGAGATATATAATTGACAATGTGATCCATAAATGTAACTCATGTAGCAATCATGATCATTGGGAGTAAATCTCTTATAAGAGTCGGTGGACTTAATTAACAAGACTTTTATTGCTGACAATAGAGTAGACAGGAGATGACGATGGTGAATAGAAGAATTATATGTTAACCTTTTATTGTGTGGAGCTTGGTTTAGAAGAAGTGTTTTTTTTTTTTTGGCCAGGAGTTTAGAAGGAGTTTTTGCTTATACGGCATGGGCATTGTGAAACAGACCCCTTGGGCCTTAAGATATTAAGTCAGCCTCAAATAATTGTCCATTCTACTCAAAGTGGTCCTGCTTCGTGTTCTTGGGCCTTACTTGATTTGGGCTTGGTCGCGTAGAGATAATTTGCTTATCGAGCAACCTAAATATACAATTTCTTAGTTTTTATAAACTTCATTACTAGCTTAATTAGAGGTGGTTAATTACAGGTGATAGTTGTTCTAATAAGGTTACATCTGTTTCTAATAAGGTTTTCCACCAGTAAATAATGGATGTATGGTAGAAGCTAGGTCTCTTTAATTTAAGTTATTTAACCATACCTTGCCTTGGGCCTGGTGACACAATCCTATAAGGTTAAACTACTCAGCCGGACACCTATATATATAGCCTCATGAGTCATAATCACCCTATTCCTTCACTTGCGATAGTGTGGTCTCTTCTTGCACATGCTCTGGTCACTACTTGAAACTTCATGCATGTAGTCCCTGGACCAAATTGGTTTAACTTGATAGCTCCTGATCCTTCAACCAATTTCATTGCAGCCATTCTTGTAAATATGTACGAATTGTGGGTTAACTTTATTGATGAAGCACCTCCTTTTGTGCATTCTTTCAAACAAGTTGTAAGTGAAACATGAATTTTTCGACAGTGACTTATCAAGTGGGATATGCACGCGTGCTGATTGCCCGTTCTATCGGGGAATTGTAGGCAGTGTTTGTCTTGCTCATATTTGCTGGTATTGCATATATGATCATTTTGTTTTGTTTATCTTAATTGGTAAAAGTATCCCAGTGGTTGCATGTACTGCCATGCATGTAGACTATATAAGAGGCTCTAAATTCTTTTCTTTTCTCTTTTCCCATATATATATATATATATGGTCCCAAGTTAAAAGAACATGTGTGCAGCTTTTATATATGTAAAGAATAAAGATGGTTTACTGAAAAGCTGCCTAGCCTGCATATATTGCTAGCTCTCATAGAAAATTAGAAATATATGGCGAAAAGGAAAGAGGTGCAAGAACTAAGTAAACGGTTTTAATTGGTTAAGTGATCGATGTATCATATATCATTATTTATGTATAAACCTTGAATGAGGACCAATTAGTAGATGATCATATATTCATATCATATATATATATGGTTTTTAACAGTTATTCAGTCACCTGCAGGTTGCATGTAATTGCATATGAGTTTGATATTGACATTGTTTCGATTTGTACCATGGGATCGAATTGCAAGTTGGTAGCTAGCTAAATAGCTAGGTTGCTTTATCTGGTTTCCCCCCTCCCTTTTCCCAAAAGATAAGGCCAGGGCTTTCTCCTTAGAGGAACTACAAAATTAATTGTTTTCTTTCTATAACCTGAAGGAATCTCAAGTATCCAAAATTTGAGAATTAAAAAGAAAAATTTGTGCGTGTAATATGGGATTGGTTAATCGTTTGTGTAATGTTCCTAAAATTACATCATGATAATCAATCAGCTTCACAATTTCTTATTACTCTTTTTTATTTGGTTCACGAGTTCTTATACATTTCACATAAATGGAATGCAAGATTTTCATTTTTATGTTTAATAATGCTGAGGAAATAATTAGTAAATATCTTATATTTCTTTTCCTTTAAAGAAGGGAAAATCAAACCAAACCCGGTCAAGCTAGTAATTGTCCATAAACCATGAATTTATTTTTCTATACTTACACAGTTACACTTAATTACCATGCATAGAAATGAAAATATTTTCTCGTTCCCATTAATTCTTCCAACCCACAAACCAAACCGGGCATATAATTTCGAATCTGATTTCTTTCGCTTAATTTTAAGACTAAACAAGAACGAGACAAAAAGAGAAAAATAGGTAGGCTCCCGACAAAGCGCCTTGATCCAGACGTACTCTGCCATCATTCCTGAAATGGTGGGCCTATCACTTATGTATGGGGTCCATTTGTGGCGCGTACATATTTTAGGCCGGAGAAAGCGAGTGGTGTTGAAGGGAAGGTAAAGAAGATCGAAAAGATTAAAACAAGGAGGTGCTGCAAAAACCATGGTTGAATTTCAGTGCCTTTTCTCTGTTGAATGGCTCTTTTTGGTCTGCTGCTGCGCCTTGGCTTACACTCCATGTCCTCATATATATGTATCCGTAAACTCGACAAATTGTAACGAGGCCACATGCTCTACTTTCTTTAACACTTTTTACTCCTACTCAATTGCATGCATGTCTTATCAGCTTGTTTTCATTTTAGCAAAGCCGAATATTAACTTCACTTTAATTTCTAGGGCAAATATTATTCTTATGCCATAATCAGGTCAATCAGTACAAATATAACATAAAGATAAGTACTGATTATCCGCACAAATCCCTCCTATGATGTAATGATAATTAAGTACTTAAATAGTTTTGTTAGATTATTATATTTCATAATCACATTAAACATGTGAGATCTAATTAATTGTTATATCAATTATTATGTTTAATTTATCATAATTATATATAATATATCATGCTTTATTTTGGTCGAAATATAATCATGTTATATAATGTAGATCCATCATCCATCACAATCAGGCAAACAAAAAAATATTAGTCTTCACACAAATAGTAGACCTTTAACATTATTAGTACTGATGTGGATGCAAGTGAGTGGGTGAGGTCCCACTCACGTGTATGTGTCTTAGTCATTCGATAAATTTATTGCCGCCGGACCAATAACTGAGCAGCTAAAATGAATGTCGGTTGTGAACTAAATATATTTAGGACAATGCTTGCGTCAACCTACTAAGCTACAACCATATATTTAGGACAATGCTTGAGTCACCTACTAAGCTACTACCATATATTTAGGACAAGAGTCATCCTACTAAACTACTACCATAGGGTTATTGCAGGTTATCCTACTTTTCAAAAATATTTATATTTGATAATGCAAATTTAAAATTCAAATCGTTTACTTTTTAGATAACTTATTGAAGATTATTGTTTAAAAAAATTAACTTAATCGAAAATATTTTAATTATATAACTATTATCGAATAAATAAAATAAAATGAACGATTTGGTTAAGAAATCACTATTTAAATACAAACTGTTCATTTATTTCATTTATTCGATAATAATTATATAACTAAATAATATCCAATAAAGTTAATTTTTTACATAAATTATCTTTAATAAGTAATCTGAAAAATAAACTAATCTGATTCTGAGTCTGCACTACCAAACAAGTATTTTTGAGAGGTGGGGTGACATGCAATACCCTATATTTAAGCTTAGTTCCTTTCTTTGTCTCTTTCCCTCTCTCTTATGTTTACAATTTTACTTTTTATTTTTTTTTCTAATTCCGAGCTACTATTAATTATGAATTTAATAATTAGTTGACTGCATCCATGCATGCACATTCATGCACTATAACTTTTTGGTCTGTTCATCAGAAGACATTCTTCACCCTTTTATTATAGAAAACGTACAAGGGAAAATAAAAAAACTTCTTTCAGTTTGATATACGGGTGATGCATGCATAATTTCCCAACTAACATGGATTAATTAGTTTTTCCATATTCCCGGCCAAAAAAAAAAATAGTTTTTCCAAATTGTTTTCAATTTCAGCACATGCAACATCGCATCCCAAAACGACTCGTCGAAATATTATCAACCCAGAAATTAATTAAAACTCGATCTGTAGTAAGAATGGCCCAAAAAATGGCTGTGTTTGATGCAAGATATATATAAATAATAAATTAAGTATAAGTAGTCGTTATATATTATTCTCCATCAGAAATCTGGCTGTTGTGAAATTCAACCATATACGTCAGCTATATATATACTATATATACCATGTCGAAGCTAGCTAGCTAGCTAGCTTGTCATCAACTTAAAACCTGTCAATATATATATAGAAAAGTGCTTTAAAACTAACTGGTTAGCAAGTTAATATGAAACTAACCATATTTTTGGGACCACCACGTACTAATCTCATAATCCGAACCGTCAATTATTTAGGTTATATTTCAAAGATCATCATTACAAAAAATCAATTAAATCGAAAATCATTTATTCATCTAATTGAGATCAAATAAATAGACGATAAGTGTTTTCGATAAAAGCATATAAATAGTTGTTGTTATAATCAAATGACTAAATAATTTCCGAATTTCGAGATTTTTTATAGAGATGATCTTTGAAATAGAGCCTAAAAAATAGACGGTTCGGATTTTGAGATTACATTATGCGGTGGGCCCAACATGGTGGTTAGCTTTGTATTAACTTACTAACTAGTTAGTTTTAGAGCATTCTTGTATATATATATATATATGTAGAGGAGAGCTTTAAAACTAATTGGTTAGCAAGTTAATATGAAGATAACTATATTTTTGGGTTCATCATATAACTAATCTCATAATTCGAACCGTCTATTTTTGAGGCCCTACTTCAAAGATCATCATTGCAAAAAATTAACTAAATCAGAAATCATTTAGTCATTTAGTTGTGATCAAATAAATAGACGATCACTGTTTTCGATAAAAACATATAAATAGTTGTTATTACAATTAAATTGCTAAATAACTTTTAATTTTGAAAATTTGTTTACAGAGATGATCTTTAAAGTAGGGCATAAAAAAAGAACGGTTCAGATTTTGAGATTACATTGTATGGCGGGCCAACATGGTGATTAGCTTTGTATTAATTTGCTAACTGGTTAGCTTTAGAGCATTATTGTATATATATATACACATATACAAAAAACTTCCAAGTGTGGGATCCCATATTTATGGGATCCCAATGCAGGGCCCACTCCCATATATAGTCCGCAATTTGTTTTTCATGGATTTCCAGCTTATTCTTGATCACGAGAGCTCGACACTGGTTTATCGACTTTATGTTAGATTTTAACTTCAAGAGAGTATTGAGTGAATCATTAGGGAAGTACCCTAAAAAATCAGCAGAAGAAGCGGTGCCGAGCACTTGGCGATGAGAATCTGCAAAAAAAAAAAAACAGACGAATATGCTCTAGAGAAAAACTATATATATATTTATACTTATATAATTTTTACATAAATATCGATCGGCTCCAAAATATGTATATATCCATTCAGAACGTGAACAATTATCAACAATATTCAACAGTCTTTCATATGTACACGAATGAAAATATCGATTCTCAATTTGATGATATATGCATGGAGCACTACAAAAAAAGTGAGTAAAGCACACCCTCTTTGGTGACATAGAATGAGGTGGCAATTAGGCAATAGGGACTGAAGTGTCTCGATTTTAACAAAAATGGGTGTCAATTGGGTAATAGGGACTAAAGTTCCCAATCGACACCCCATTTTGTGCCACCAATAAGGGGTGTGTTTTGCTCACTTTTTTTGTCCTCGAGGTTCCACACATTTCCAACTCTGTGCACGCGGTCACTTCCAGATTTCAAACAATCCAAAACATACATATTGACCGAGCTTCAAACTTGATGGGATCAAAACTAAAGCTTATTGCATGTGCTCAATTCATTCATGAATGATCATTCATTCATTCATTCATCAACACATGACGAATTAATATGGTGAAGTCAACAAAACGAAAACAAAGAGAAACAAGGGGAAAACACAATTAATGCCGCTTTTATCTCATTGCATCAATACAGGCATATCTATATATATATATATGTTCTAACCATGTCTTAAGTCACATAATTAATGTATATATATACTACTCCTATAATGTGGTGAAGTCAACTGCGTATTTGTAACAAAAAAAAGTCAACTAGCTGCATATATGCTGAATATGTCAAGGCACCTACCTCAATATTTTTTAAGCATGTATAATTGGAAATGGGAAAATATTTTGTTCCCTAATTTGATGTGGCAAAATTAATTGCATACGCCACTATTTATTTTCTACATCATAATACTATTGTTATTATTAAAAGACTATCTTGCCCAACCCGGCCAATTTTAATTTCAAGGCAAAAACCCTAAGTAGTACGTTGTCTTCTCCAAAATCCAAAATAAATCCATTTCAAAATCTCAAATCTTCTGAACTCAATTCAATCACCGTGATAGTGATACAGATTGCTTCGTCTCAACCATTTAATTGAGGGCCATACTCATCTCCCTTCTTATTTCTTTTGTTAATGGTTTTTGTTTTTTGATTGCATCTATTGCGATTAGGGTATAATTCCTAATTGAAATTTTACATTTCTAATGTTTAGATCCTATATCCATCAGGCCAACCTTGATATTATCACGAATCAAATGAGATGATCTTGTGCTATTAGGTCGGGTTTTACTGATGATATTGACAGCAAACCCATCTTTTGTAAACATGCATGGGTTTCTTTTGGTTCTTTTTGTAATGAATTAAGATGGAAGGAAATGGGTTTGGAAAAAATAATATATAAAGAAGTCATGGTTTCTATTTTTCAATAAAATTTATTGTTTCCATCAGATTTAATTAATGAGATAGAATTGCTGAGATTAAAATTAGAGAATAGAAAACGATAGCTAAACTTAAGTTTTGTAATATTTATAAAAAAAAGGTTAAAATAGTCTTTATAAAGGCTTATATGGCAATGCCATATCATTAAGGCACAATTAGGACACAAATAATTAAGGCACTTTAGCATTGCCCTTGAAAAATATATATCTATTAATTATTTGAAGCTTGTACTACTTTTGTTTCTTAGACGCAACCAATACCTAATATTTTGTCTATACTTATCTAAGTCAACATATCTATATAGGGTTTTATGTAAGCTATAAACTTCAGAAAACTTGGACTACTTATCGTATACGCTGAAATGAAGTCGTCATGCATATATAAGTTTAACGAGTATATATCTCTTTGGTCTCTGTCAAAAAAAAAAAATATATATATATATATATCGATCTCTAGCTTTGGTCAATGTTTATTAATTAAACAATATCAATCTAAGTATATATATGCTCTTTAATTTGTGTTATATATGTTATGTTTTCCATCCACATTTCTGAACTTGATTGGACAAAAGGTATATACGTGACTCCAACTTGCAAGTTGGTTTAGTTAATATTTTGTTTTCTTCTGAATAATATTAGGAAGCCTGTTTTTTGTCCATTATATAACAATTAATGTATCCATTAAATCATTAATAGATGACCATAATAGTTTACATAATACGTTCAAATAAATTACAACATAATACAAGTCATTTTTTTTATTCGGAGAGATTTGAATTTGCGTCATCTCCAATATTGTGGCTTACTTATTTGTTAATAAGTAAGTCACCTATTTTCTGTTGTATTAGAGTTATTTAGAGGTAAAGTCAAATACAAGTAAGTCATTGTCGGAAGTTGGAAACTTGGAAGTTGGAACTTGGAAAAACAAGCTCTTTTAATATGCAACAAAAAAGGTTAGACTAATTATTTTTTGGCAAGGAAAAACTTATTTTAATTAAATATTGTAAATCGTGTCGTTTTGCTGCAGCAAAGGGCAGTGCGACCCACGTCATATTGAGTTAGTTGTTAGAGGCGCGTGTTTCTTCACCAGATTTACTGTTCCAAGTGTTCCTTCCCTGAATCCCCGAATTTAAATTGTTGTTAATTCACCAGAGTACCCTCCCGCCCATAAAAAACAGATTTGTGGGCCCGGAGGCCCACTGACTCCAGCCCAGTTTATAGAATCCGACTTTTGACAATTTTGAAATCCGCCCAAACAAAACAAAAAAATAGAATAAATAAATAAATAAAAACGGTGGCTGCAATTTGTATATATATGATACGGTGATTAGCGGAGAGGTCGTTGTGTTTGTTTGGAGTTTGGACTTGGGAGGAGTGCGAAAAGACCAATTTGCCCATACGAACACTGAAACAGAGGCAGACATGGAAGCTGACGAAGTGACGGTTTGGTAGTAGAGGTAAAACAAATGCTCACTCCTTCTCATTTCTTGAAGTAGCCGATGATCAGAGTTTGTAAATACTTGGTGTGTTTGTTTGGCAGCGATTCGTGCTTCGAACAAATCCAAACAAAGACATGGACAGCTTATTCCAATTAGCCAAAAAAGAGCTTTTCTCAGTTGATTCTCGATTTGTTTGAGTGCTTTGCTTTGATTGAGTTTGATTAGGTACTGAGATTGTTTGTGAATTTTAGTAATGGGATTGTTTTCGACTGGTCCACCGATTAGGCGAAGAGCAGGCTTACGGATCAAGCAGGCGGGTCGGGCTTCGTATCGGGGCAGCTAGGGAAGGTCTTGTTGTTAATTTTGTAGTTTTGGATGTGAATAATTTGTGTCTTAGTTGTTGTGTTAAAGCCTTTTAAGAAGAAGAAAGTTTTTAAGACATGGGAACTACTCCTCTGAGGCAGTTACTGAAGAGCCTCTGCAACAATTCGCCTTGGAAATATGCGGTGTTTTGGAAGCTTAAGCACCACCCCGACTTGTAAGTTTCTTGTTTTCAATAATTTTTTCTGAAATATTAATTATAAATCAAAATGCCTTGGGGTTTCTAACTATTTTCTATGATTTTCTTGCTGTTTCCTTGGTATGTTAGATGTGTTCTGTTTGGATTACAAATTAGGGACTTAAATTTAATAACATATGTATATAGGCGTTTGATCATCTTCCCACATAAATAAAATTTTGATATCATATCTTAATGACCTTTTAAGTATCAAAGCTAGTCATGATTTCAGTATGATATTGGTCTTCTTATTATCCAAGGATTTTGACCTGGGAGGATGGGTACTGTCATCAACCAAAACCAAGAGAGACTATGGAACGTGCATCAGATGACATCTACTTGAGCGAGGCGAATGAGATATTTTTTAGAAACTGTGCACCCAGCATACATGACGGTGGATCTACGGGATATCCAATTGGACTAGCTGTGGCTGATATGTCACATCTTCAGCACACATTTGGAAAGGGGTACAATCTTGTTCTTGACCCTTGTCCTTACAAATTGTGTGCTTCTTTTTGTTTGTAAGAGATTAGCGAGCAACATAATGTGTTTTCTACTATGGTTATCATATACTTTAGGGAATTAAAAATGGATCACTTTGGATTTGAATAATTCTCAGGGTTGTCGGTGAGGTTGCATGTATAGGGAACCATAGCTGGGTTTTCCTTCACGGTATGTGCACCAGAGAATCTAACTCTAAGTTAGTTCCTGAGGTAAGTCATATTAGAACAAGTTAAATGATAATTCTGCAAGTACTGAACAGTGTATCTAAACAATGGATATTTTTCTTCTCAGTGTCCAGATGAATGGCTTCTTCAGTTTGCATTGGGTATCAAGGTAATTTGTTTGGCACAGTTTTCATCCTACTGACATGTGAACAAGGGCAAACATGCAAATTTTAGCTCAAAATTCACATGTAATTACTTCAAAATGGATAAATATCTGATTACCTATTTGATTTCTGATGCAGACAATTTTGCTTGTACCTGTACTTCCGTATGGAGTTCTGCAACTTGGCTCCTTGGAAACGGTGCCTGTTCATTCTATACTTACTATAAACTTCATGCATTGGTTGTGTCTGTCACATCCGATTCTAGATAAGCAGTTTATGTCCTGTACCCTTGTCATTATACTGTGGTAATTAAATAGCTTACAATTGTATTCGGGAAGTTGTGACATCGAAGATGTAACTCATGTTGCATGTATTTAACAAATTGTCCTTACCCCCTTCTGCAACTTAAGGACCATGCATGTGCTTCTCAGCCTGAATCTCATGCTGTATGTATGTGTGTGTGTGTGTCTGTTGCTTGCACATTAGTCTGATTGTATTCATCTTATTTGTCCCTTTCTTTTCCGATCAAGATTTCAGGTTGTGTGTGTGAGTCTGTTGCATGCACATTAGTCTGATTGTATTCATCTTATTTGTCCCTATCTTTTCCGATCAAGATTTCAGGTTGCTGAAGATCTGGCAGTGGTTGCTTTTGTGAAAGATAGATTCAATGCCATTCACAATGTTGTGGGGAAACCAGTACCTTTCAGGAATATTCGAGCTCAATCACCGTGGTCACAATCATCTAGTTTACTGGAGAATACATATGAGCCATCAGCTGTTACCATTAACCCACTGAAAATTGAAATGGCAGAAGATTTTGGTAACATTGGACTGAATGGTAACATATTGTCGACTTTGGAGCAATTTGTGCAATTGCCAACCATTGAATCTGGAACAGATCAGCCAGAAGTTCTTAAGAGTACTGGTGAAAATGAAATTGGTGTTCTGGCGAGTTGTCACATCGGAGAACCAAATCCACTCAGTCAGTCTATAGATACCAGCCTACTGGAGATGGTGGAAACTCAGATGTTTGAGATGTCTTGTCTGGACGAAGAACTTCTTGCCTATTCTCAATATAGCGGTTATAATATGGAAGTGTTTGGAGAATCCTTCAGTGGTTTTCGTTCTTACTCTGCTGGAGGTACAACAGAACTGTTCAAAGACAATGATGCTATAGATACAAGTCACTACAGGGTCAATAGTTTCTTTAGCTTTCCTGAAAGCTGTGAACTACACAAAGCACTTGGAACAGATTTCCACAGGCAGACCAATGAACATTTATGGGATTCATCGATCTTAGTTGGTGATACATGTAGCAGCTCTAGTTGGCAGAAACATCTGAGTACCAGCATTGAACCATCATGGTTCTCCAAAGGAAGTGATGCTGAGAACCCCTTGGAATCTTTGGTAGCAAAAGATGACACGTCATCTAGCAGATCTGATGGTATTAAATCATGTACGACATCCTCAAAACAATTTTCTGCTTCTTGTAAACAATTGAAATTTGAAGCGAGTGCCCAAGTGGGAAGTGACTCACTGATGTGGAGCCACACATCTGCTTTACTTTCTAGGGGCAAGGCTTCAGCTTCTTTCACAGGCATGATGAGCACTTTAGCTGATGAAGAGCAGCAGGGTAAAGGATACACTTCTTCACAGCCTAAAAAGGAACAAAAGCTGTCTAGTGCGGGTGCAAGAAGGGCCAGACTTGGAAATAGCTCGAGGCTAAGACCAAGAGATAGACAACTGATTCAGGATCGGGTCAAGGAGCTGCGAGAACTTGTTCCAAATGGTTCCAAGGTGAGTATTTTGTGAGATTCAGTATTTGTTGTGGCCAATACATAATCACTTATTTTCTCTAACTAGATATGCTTCATCTGTGGGAAGTTCAGTGCAGCATTGATGGACTTCTGGACCGAACCATAAAACACATGCAGTATTTAAGAAGCATGACTGACCAAGCTGAAAAACTGAGGTGCTATGCACGTCAGGAGGTAAGCAAAGTTCATTCATGTCTTGTAGAATTGTGGGTGTCCTTTGTGTGTGTTCTTTTTTTCTTCTTAAAAAACAAGGTATAAGTTTAGGTTTTCCTTTTTTTTTGGTAAATTATTATATTTGGCGGAAGGTGGGATTATGTCTTGAATTGTTTCTGCCTGCCTCACATCTAGTAATTATGGTTTTTCTAGTTAATCTTTTTCGTTTTCTCTTGATGCCGGGAATTAGTTTCAAGTTTCTGACTAAACCTGAGATGATTTTGCAGGTGCCTCGTTCCAATAACATAAGTGAAACTAAAGGTGGTTGCTCAAATGGGACAAGCAGGGCTTTCGAATTTGGTAGTGAACTCCAGATTTGCCCCATTGTGGTGGAAGATCTTGAACATCAAGGACACATTCTTATAGAGGTCTGTTCCACGACCCCCATTTAGTTGATTTTATAAACGCAAAGCTTGATTGCAGAACTGTTTCAGCCAATTACTATGTCTATTGCAGATGCTATGTGATGAACATGGACTTTTCCTAGAAATTGCCCAAGCTATCCGACGATTGGAGCTGACCATCTTGAAGGGTGTGATGGAAACTCGCTCAAATAACATGTGGGCACATTTTGTGGTTGAGGTATAATAATTTGTTACCCTATGATTGTTGTATAAGAATGCCAAAATGTTTTTTTATTGTTAAATGTTGTCTGCAATGTGCTCAGGCTCCCAGGGGGTTTCACAGAATGGATGTTTTTTGGCCTCTGCTACACCTTCTGCAACGCAAAAAAGGTCCCATATCAAGCAAGATTTGAAATATAATCAAGAAATTGAGCACACCGTCAGGTTTTGTGCACCAAAACCATATCATTATGACAACTGCTAGGAAATATCGGAGCCCCGGCAGACTGTTTAATATCAGTAACAAGTGTTGTTAGTGTACAAACTCAGACAGATCTCTATGCAATTTGCTGTTTTGAAGAAAATTAGCTTCTAAAAACTAAAAAGAATAGAACATGTGCCCACATGGCCTCCGTGCATGTATGCACAGAAAAAATGTACATTATGCATAAACAGGACTATTTGAAGCAGTCATATCCTAACAAGTCATCATGCCCTTTGTGTCTTTGTCATCAATATGCTTCGGACTCAAATGGCTCTGTCAGCCAGCAGTAGCGTGTGCCACCAGCCGCATGCAATATTTTTTGGTAAGCAACCATCTATAGAAACTTGAGACGGACTGTTCCTGTCCACGGAATCGCCCAGACCAAGCTGAAAAGAAACCAGGAATAGACAAGTTTTCAGAATGATCAAACAAGAATCTTTTGGTTTGTGTATTTTGATCATAGAAGTCAGAGGTCATACTTGTCCATACTTGTTCCACCCCCAGCTAAATAAGTCGCCGTCTTCTGCAGGAAACATAACAAAAGAGAATGTCCAAGTGAGAACTTTGGAAATATCAAAGCTTGTCTAAATTACCTTTTATGGGACAAATTGATGTAGAACCCCCTAAACTCCATCTTTGATGTCAAAGGTAGCCTTGGATAGTACGTAGGGCAAATAAATGAAATCATATTCCTTCCGAATTTCAGCCAAGATGAGCTAAAAATAAATTGTCCTAGTTCCTTTTGCCTACCCTCTTACCTGTTAGCATGACACTATGGCGTGCCCCACAGGAGACCACTTTGGCATGCTTGTTTTCCAAACTGGGAGAATCCAGAAGCCTAGGTAGAGTCTGAAGCAGACAAAGATGCAATTTGGTTAAATCTTTAAGTTAGAAACAAGTTAGATCTTGAAGCATCTCAGAATCGGAGCAGTTGCTTAAAGCTTCCATTTATAAATTCTAAGTTAATAAAAATGAAAAGAAGGAAAAAATGATGAAGTTTTTTAGCGTACCTCAGCCTCTTCGGCACCTGTTCCCAACTGTCCAAACTGATTCCCCCCGAAAGCGTATACACGGCCATCAACAGAAATACAGAGAGTATGCCATAGTCCAGCAGCGATGTTTTTCACTTTAGTATCTGATAATGAATTCACACAAGTTGGTCTTAGCTGATCTTTTGCACTCCCTTGTCCACACTGGATTCAAAAAAAAAAAAAAAAAAACACAACAGCAACAAGAGAAAAGATGCCACTTTCAGATATAGATAACATGAATCAGCTTGATTAAATTTAAGGCATCGGCAAACACAGAAATAAGAAAAACAATGTGGTTCCATTGAATTGCTAAGTATATAATGAGACAGTATATACACAGTAATACACCAGTTATAGCTGAGGTTGCTACCAAACAATTCACTCAATGCAGGACAACTCAATCGACACAAGACCCTGACTACCATAGAAAGCTTACCTGCCCATAGAGTCCCCA
The DNA here is from genome assembly GCF_963921425.1 of Dryas octopetala. Classification (NCBI taxonomy): domain Eukaryota; kingdom Viridiplantae; phylum Streptophyta; class Magnoliopsida; order Rosales; family Rosaceae; genus Dryas; species Dryas octopetala. The sequence continues at coordinate 5,673,578 of NC_141371.1, forward strand.
GCCAAAAGTAAGTAGTGCTCCAGCATCTGTAAATTGAAAATTATTGGTAATAAGAAAGAAGAAAATAAAAATGAAAACGATTAAATCAAAATTAAAATTGTCATCAAATTAAGAGGATCAATGGAACAATCAAGAAAATTTTCAAATTTTGCATTAACCCAAAGGTAATTTAGTAACACATACAACCTAAAAACCTAATTTATTAATCTGTTCTATTCTCTAGAATTAAGTATTAACACTTATAAGCAATTTGAGCACTATAAAACCACCCATTAAATGCTGACCTGTTATTACTGCACTGTGCCGACCTCCACAAGCAATCTCCTTCACAAAGCTTCCAGGAACTTTTGAACCTTGAGACACAACAGAAGACCTATCCTTCCCAGAAGCAGATGGCTCAATGCAGGGTATGATATGAGGAGTAGAGATCATCTTTACCCGGGTACCCAAACCTAGCTGTCCTTCGCCTCCATAGCCCCAACCCCACACCTGTCCCATATCTGAAACTTCGGTTAAAATTATGATGCATCAGGTGTCTTGCTTTACATCAAAAATCTTCCATAGCTTCGTACTTCCTACTACCTACAAAACTATATGGTGTGATCACGAAGACAAAGTATCCATCCTCAAAGTCGTAAGCATATTGTGCTTTGCTAACCCCTGACATTGTGCTATTACCTGACAATACTAAAGTGTGGCGTCCGCCAGCAGCAACAGAGGTGATCCTCACCCCAGGACCTAGAGTTACAAGACAAGGCGATGGTGTGAAGAATTCATCACCGTCTGTTGAGCTTTCAGATTCAAGCTTAGGAGATTCAAGCTTAGGTGATGAAATCTTCCTTCGCTTTGCAAAATCCTCTCCAGCCCTTTTGCTGTCAAGATGAGATACTGTCCCACCAGTCAAAGTGAAGCCTTGAGGCATTGGGCTTACTGTATAAGATAATAGTCTTAATCACATTGATCTAGGAAAATCAAAAAGGCTTCCAGGATTTGCTTTTCTAGATACACCCAGGTCTCAGAAATACCTTGTTCAGCTGGTAACGAACTTTGTTTACCTGTAGTTGTAGTATCCTTTTGAAGACTTCCCATTATAGCTAAATTGCGGATAAGCTTCCCAGAGGGAACACACTCTTTCCAGCCCCATGTGTACACTTCACCTGTCTCTGTAGATTAACAAATAATAAGAGCTTTTTGAAATTCAGCTCCCATGGAAAACTAGGTGACCGAAACTGAAATAGTTATAGTTAATAGAATTACTACGAATTCAAAAATCAATCAACATTCACAGTCAAAATAGTTACTCATAATTCCTTTCATTTCTAGTTTCTGCCACAAATTTTGGTTACTGAACAGCCAATCCATGGTTCCATAATCCAAACTAGTAAATAAAGCAAAAATCGAAACGAAATCATACCTATGACAGAAACGCAATGAGCCCAGCCAGCAGAAGCCTCGACTAGTGAAGCCTCAGTTGGAAGAGGAAATACCTCTGGAGTCTCCTTAACAAATGTACAGCATATATACACATAGAAGATGCAAAATCCCAAAATCAATCCAAAGAGTTTGAATTAATTCCTAAAAAATTTCGGAAATTAGAAGATCAATGCATTACCCCATGCTTCCCCGAAATCAGGTAGCTCTGTCCTTCATCGTCAGCCGAGCCCCACGTTATGAGCTTCCCACTCTCTAATCAACCATATCCAAACACACCCAAAGCCAAAGCCAAACAGATTGCAACATAAGCTTTTCAAAGCAAGAATAAGAACTAGTCAGTTAGTCAGAGATTGAGAACCAACCTGAGATGGCCATGGCGAATCCACAACCGCCACTGCAGACGTCCTTCCACGAATCTCCTCCACCGGCTATCGGAGGCGGAAACCGTACCGGCGCCATAGAGAGTATCGGAGACTTCTCCGGCGAGGTTCCGGGTAAATACCCCCACATATACACTAAAGCTTCTTTGCGCTCCGGATCCATCTTCGCGTCTCCTCCTCCTTCTCCTTCATTGCAATTCATCGAGATCCAAGCGACCTAAGAATCCGAAACAAAGCTCAGAAGCTCAATCGGATTCTCTCTCTCTATCTCTGTGAAATTTGGCTTACGAAGAAAAGCGTTGGGTGCGAAATTTTGAGACAGTCTGATAGAGAAGACAGCAAAAACGACTGAAACTGAGAAAGAAAATCGAGGCGTATCATTTGCAGGGATATAGCACGCGCCACGTCGGATGACACGTGGAGTTATCTGGGCCGCAAGTTCGGATTACATTATGGAAGCACCAGTATGCTGGAACTTTCTGGAAGGGTGAGTGAGGGACTTTCCTTCTGGTCGCCACGTGTGAGGGACTGAAAGGTTAAGGGCTCTCCCTCGTGTCGATGCACTCCTGCTTGCCACGTGTTGGGCTATGCTCCTTATGCTATATTTTAATTGTTATTCAGTAATAATAATGCTAGTTGTCCCACATTTTTTTTTCCCACATTTGTATCTCATCTGATGTGTCATTACTTTACTGGAAAGATATTTCCTTTTTCTTTTTTTAGATTTTATTTTTTAATTTTTAGTGTCCAATGTATGAATGCCATATAAAATGGTATGAAATTGTGGTATAAAAATGTGGTAAGTGTAACATTACTGATTTAGGGGTAAAATTGTTATTCTACATATTATTAAAAAATAATTATGAAATTAAACACAAAAAATAATCATGAAATTATTATTTAAACTGATTGTATAGTTATTATTAAGAAAATTATTATTCAATTAAACACTTGGGTCCGACGGGGTTTGCACTAGGTAGAGAGAAGGAGAGAGAAAGAGAAAGATAAAGAGAGATATAGGGAAGAGGGATCCCCGACGTGGGGTAGGGGGTTCACTGGCAATGGGTGGAGGGGTTGTCAGCGCAGGGGGAGGTCGCCGGTCGAAGGAGGTAGTGAGGTGGGTGGGAGAAGGGGTTTCTGCATCCTCCCTTTTTTTTTGTTTCTTTTCTTCTTTTAGTTATTTTTAAATTTTTTTATAGCTATTTTTAATTAATGATGAAAATAACAAATATGCCCCTAAGAATGACGGAAATTATTCTCGTTTGGGTTACTTTGAAAGTGGTATACTTGTTTGAAACAGACATATAAGTGGTATACTTGTTTGAAACAAACATACAGAAGAGAAAGCTTATTCCCCGTTCGACTCATTCTTTTTTAATGCTCATGCTAGATTTTTTAAGAAAAAATGGATTTGAAATCTCTCATATTCATAGCTTATCCAATTCTTTTTTCTTTTATGTGAGCGTTTATCTTTTCTTTGTTGGTTGAGAGTATCACATCAAAATTATAACGATTTAACCTGACACATTAATATAAATAGAACTTTAAATCAAATTTCATGATCCAAGTTTTTGTTATTTTTTTCTTCCTAATCAGGACCAAATAACAAATTAATAAATTCCAGTTGCAACTTGCAACCCACCATACGTAACCCTTACAGACTTGAGGCTTGTTGACTAACTTTGTAGCTGCTAGAAAACATTGGCATGGTAATGGTAAGGCTTCTTGCCCAAACCAACCGTCTTGAAGCAACACAAACTTGGTAATGGTAGCTGCTTGAAATTCCTGTCCTAACCATACAGACAGACCAGGTCTCCTGGTGGGGGGGTTTCAGTCTTTCAGGGCGTAGTGCGTTTTGAGTAATTTTTTAGTAGAGGAAATTACAGATTTGGTCCACTAATTATATAGCTAGTTCAATTTTGGTCCACGAACTTTTTTAAGTTCGGTTTTGGTCCATTTAATTTATAACAAGTTCTGTTTTGGTCCTTTCCGTTTATTTGGAGTGGACGGACGTTTATGTAAGGGGCAAAACTGCCATTTCACCATATTACCTCATAGTACCTCTTTTGCCAATCTTGCAACGGGTCCAATCCTCCAACAAATACAATCGTCGCTGGGAAACTCGTGCTCGCTCGCTCTGAGCGCCACGTGGTGCGCTATGTTCCCGCCGGCGCTGTCTCCGGCGAGGAAGCACTGCTTCAGATTCGCGGCGCCGCCGAAGATGTCGCTCTGGCCGTCGTCGATGAACTTCAAGACGTCGAATCCGTCGTCGTATTGGCTCGGATAGCGGTGCTCAGGCGCGAGGCGGTAGTTGACGGAGACGACGACGGCAGGGATTTCGCGAGCGAGCCTCTGGCAGAAGTCGTCGTAGGATTTCGAATTGGGGGCCATGAACGAGAACCCGCCGCCGTGGTAAAAGACGATGAAGGGAAGGCTGGCGGAGGCGGCGGAGGAGGTGGGAGTGTAGAGGCGGAACCAGAGGTTGCGAGAGGGGTCGACGGTGACGTCGGAGCTTTTGACATTTTTGAAGGGTTTTGTTAAAGGAGAAGATTTGAAGTCAAGGAAATTGAATAGACAGCGGTTGACGGTGCCGTTAGAGCGGCGACAGGTGTCAACGGCGAATGAAACGGCGGACAGGAAGAGTCGGAGCCACCATGGAAGATCCGGGAATGCTGGTGGGCTTTGGCTTTGGGCCATCTATGGATCAAATATGACTCTGAATGTAGCTTTCACTATCTTATCACTTATCAGTTTGAAGGTAGTGAAGCAGATGCTGCGATGCACATCATGATATATCCTTTCACAATTGCCTTTTGCACAAGGCATTATTGATCTAATATCTAATTGCTGGGCCACCATCATTAAGCCTTAATAAATGCTTCAACTAATCAAACTCCATTTATTAAATGCCTTAATATACACCTGTTGTTTGTGTTTGACTAAAGTTTTTCATGCTTGAGTAACTAGAAATGGAAGTTGAAATGGCAGTTTTGCCCCTTACATAAACGTCCGTCCACTCCAAATAAACGGAAAGGACCAAAACAGAACTTGTTATAAATTAAATGGACCAAAACCGAACTTAAAAAAGTTCGTGGACCAAAATTGAACTAGCTATATAATTAGTGGACCAAATCTGTAATTTCCTCTTTTTTAGTATGATTGTAACACGGTCACATAATATTATTCATTTACCTATATTATAACACGTGTATATTTATTAATGTAATATATAAAAGTATAATCATGTGTCCCTCTTAATAACATCACGTTGTGTTGGTGCGGTCACACTCCAACCCTTCATGTTCATTGTTAAGTTTAGAGACTTGAGAGCAATACAAAATCAAAGATGCTTTAGCCTTTAGTAATGCGTGCGACTTTAGATTTCCCATTCTAACTTTGCGTCACCTCCACAAAGTCAATTATGCTTGCATCCACTGCCCTTCATTTTTCCCTATTATTTTACCATCAAAAAGATAAGAACCACCGAATCAATTAATAGTAGGAGTCCCATATATCTTTGCCATGCCACATGAATCTCACTTCATTCTGAAGTGAATACATCAAAGTCAAGTATATGAATTTTTGACGTGGTTCGATGATCTATACTAAATTACTAGTTAATGCTCCCATTCCATCATAGTCAATTCGCACTACCTCACAACTAATACCAATTAAACAATAAGCTTGACTCAGCCCAAGGAGGGCCACCTTGTAATAGCTTGTTGGTTTCATCCTTAATTTCAAGTTTTGGGTTTCAATGCTCAGCAAGAGTATTATATATATAAAGTGACAACTTTCACAGATTCCAGGCATCCACATTTTATTTGATTCTGCTTAACCATACCCAGATCTAGCTCTTGCCAGTTAATCACTTGAATTAAGTCTTTGAAGGGAACAAATTAGAATTTGCAACAGAAGCAAAACATGGCTGGGACAGGGTCAGCTTTCAACAGCCAAAGATGGTCTCTAAAGGGTACAACCGCCCTTGTCACTGGTGGCACCAGAGGCATCGGGTTAGCCATCTCTCTCTCTCTCTCTCTCTCTCTCTCTCTCTCTCAAACACACTAACATTGTTGCTGTGTTCTACATGCAATATATATCAGATATGCCATAGTCGAAGAGCTAGCAGGACTTGGAGCCACTGTGCACACCTGTGCTCGTAACCCAACTCTGCTCCATGAGAGGGTTAAAGAATGGGAGAGTAAGGGCTTCAAAGTGAGTGGTTCAGTTTGTGACCTCACATCTAAAGATCAAAGGGAGGAGCTCATAAACACTGTCTCCTCTGTTTTTGATGGCAAGCTCAACATCCTTGTAAGTTTTTTACTGCCTCTGTAATTAAATATTTTGTTTTTCTATTTTAATATTTGTGACTAAATAATATAGTTGGAAGTTGCAACTTGGACATCACATCTTTATGTTTTAGCCTTAAGAGGCTACAAAACATAAAGATGGGTTTTGACTTTTGATGTTCAATTCTCCTCTGGCCTGAAACAAGAGCCACAAATTTCCATTCTAGTTGGACCTGCATTGGGCTTGAACTTTTTAACTTAATTTGATTCAGCATTATTATCATACTAGCTTGTTGTGGAACCTTGATTTTCCTGCTATACATAGGTAAATAATGCTGCGACTTGCACACTTCGAGAAACTACAAAATATACTCTAGAAGATTTCTCGACTATGATGGGTACCAATGTTGAATCTCCCTACCATCTTTGTCAACTTGCACACCCTCTCTTGAAGGCCTCAGGAAATGCCAGTATTGTATTTGTGTCCTCTATTGCTGGTGTTGTAGCTCTGCCCAACTTATCTGCCTATGCAGCAACCAAAGGTAATTAATTAAGCCACTAATATGTTAGAAAAAACCAAATTGCAATCTTAAGTAATATTGTTGTGCTTCAAATTTCAACAGGTGCAGTGATCCAGATTTCAAGGAATTTGGCATGTGAGTGGGCAAAAGACAACATTCGCACCAACACTGTAGCACCATGGGCTGTCAACACAGGGATCAAAGTTGATGATGTAAATATCCATCTCATCCACCCTTCGTTTAAACCTGTTTTTTACCAATTTAATTAATATCCTTTAGGGGTATCTAATATATCTAACATTTCAAACTCCATTTTTGAATCAGGATGGTCATGGTGATGATTTCATACGGCTAATAGGTCGAACTCCCATACGTCGCATTGCAGAGCCTAATGAAATTTCATCATTGGTCACTTTTCTTTGTCTCCCTGCAGCTTCTTACATCACTGGACAAGTTATCAGTATCGATGGAGGATTTACAGTTAGTGGTTTCTAAGCAGTCACTCTAATAATTTGTTGATAATTGCATATTTGTAGGTTAATAATCTCCTTACAATCAGTAAAATGCAATAATGTTGGCAGAATTAAATTACCTGTAATTTTGTGTTTACTTTATCATCACAATAAAACTTTATATGTACCACCATTGGATTTCAGATGAATTATATATATTAATTTCTGAGATCGTTTTCAAGCAATCAAACGTGACCAACTTACTAGTTGTCTGGTATTGCCAACTGTTACGAACTTGGTCAATCAATAAATAATGACTACTTGTCCACTAACTAAGTAGTTTGGGCCCAGTTCGGCCGTAATCAAGGTTTGGAATGGGAATTGATATCCATTTCATAAAAAATTGTTGTTTGGTTGAGTTTGCAAAAGGAAACAAACTAAGTAATTGACTTGAATTGAGTGGAAACCAATTCATTTAAGAGGCAGAACAAAAATACCAGGAGGGGGTAGTGTTCTTATTCCGTCCACGTATTATTTGGCTGTTAAAAAATTAGAAAAATAAATAAATTCAATCATCCACCCACGTCTTCCAATGTCTCCAGCTTCTCTCAGCCATGGCAGATCTGCCACAAACACCATATATAATCCTCTCTCCATCTTCTTGATGAGTTCGAGTTATTTCATTTTTAGGGGCTTCTTCTTCCCTTTTGATTTCATGAAAATTTTACTAGAAAGTAATTATTTGTTGTATTTCTCTCTTGAGATGTTCCCTATTATTTTGTATAGCTCTGTTAACAAAATTGCCAAAGAAACATTTCGTGGGTAAATTTTATTTTCTTGGATGAGGAAATGATGAGAGAAATGCAGAGAAAATAAGAAGTGGTTGAGAAAAAATGATTGTTCTTCTATTGGTAAGGACGAACTAGTCCCCAAATGTTCATACTAAAAACTGTATAAGGGTAAAATTGAAAAAAAAGGTTAAATCCTTTAATTCATTCCAATCGTTATCAAAAGCTAAATGGGATTAGTAAACCAGTTTTCAGATTCAACTTGTTCCAAACATTGGAATGGAAAGTACTTTAAAGTCATTCCAATATGGAATAGTTAAGTAATGTAATTCAATTCATACTCTCATCCTAGTATTCCAGCCAAACAACAAGGCCTAGTAGGGGAGATGAGAGCTTCCTAGTTTTCGTTTTTCCTTTTATGTTTGTTTTTTTTGTTCGTTTGCTATATTTTTTCAATAATTTTTTTCATTTTAATAAATTGATATATATACATAATGAAAGGACGTGCGAATGTCAAAGAGTAAGTTTCGAAATATATTCAGTTTAGATAATTATTCATGTGTAGGTCATATTTAATTTGAATAATCTGCGTGAAAATTATCACGTGTGCATATATAAGTGAGTGTATGTACGATTACTTACTCAAAATAAAATAATCATGTACATCCTACCTAAGTTAAAATCCTCATTCTCTAAATGCAACAAAATGAAAAATTGAAAGCCAATTGGCAAACCATGTATCGTTTCATTTCACATAAAACCAAACTCTTGATCATAATTCAACTTCAAGTTCTATCCAATAAAATACATTTTATTGTGCACGAGGCTTACTAAGATATGAAGGTAGATTTATGGACAAATTGGACGGACTAATTAATTATCTACATGAAAGAAATAAAAAATGTTGGAACTTATGGATAATAGACCACGTAGGCTGCTGATTTGGAAAGTCGTATATTGAGTATGTTAGAAACCGCTAACTGTAAATCCTCCATCTACACTGATGACTTGTCCATTAATGTAAGAAGCAGCAGGGAGGCAAAGAAAAGTGACCAACGATGAAACTTCATTAGGCTGAGCTGGCCGACAAATGGGAGTTCGACCTATTAGCCTTCTGAAATCATCCGTATGACCATCCTGATACAAAATTAAGTTTTAAATGTTAGATTAGATACCCTTAATTAAACCATATTAATAAAACTGGTAAAACAAAATGTTTCAACTAAATTAAGATACTTACAGAATCAACTTTGATCCCGGTGTTTACAGCCCATGGTGCTACAGTGTTTGTGCGAATGTTGTCTCTGGCCCATTCGCATGCCAAATTCTTTGAAATCTGAATTACTGCTCCTGTAAAATGCATGTCAATGGTAAAAATATTAATTCAAATGTTTTGTAAGTTGTATAATAACAAACATATGTTTTATTTTAACTGATCAATATTGAATTAATTAATTAATTACCTTTGGTTGCTGCATAGGCAGATAGTTTTGGCAGAGCTTTCAAACCAGCGATAGAGGACAGAAATACAATACTTGCATTTCCTGAGGCCTTCAAAAGAGGATATGCGAGTTGACAAAGATGGAAGGGAGCTTCAACATTGATATCCATCATACTTGAGAAATCTTGTAAACTGTATTCCGTAGTTTGTCTAAGCGTGCAAGTTGCTGCATTATTTACAAGGATGTTGAGCTTTCCATCAAATACAGATGAGACAGTGTTGATGAGCTCCTCTCTTTGAGCTTTCGAAGTGAGGTCACAAACTGAAGCACTCACTTTATATCCCTTGCTCTTCCATTCTCGAACCCTCTCGTGGATGAGTGTTTGGTTTCGAGCACAGGTGTGCACAGTGGCTCCGAGTCCTGCTAGCTCTTCAACTATGGCATATCCGATGCCTTGAGTTCCACCAGTGACAAGGGCAGTCATACCCTTTAGAGACCATCTTTGGCTATTGAAACCTGCACCTGCCATTTCTGTCTTAATTTGTTTCCCTTCAACTATTCAAGTGGTAAACTGGGCAAGAAATGTAGCTAGCTGCGTTCAATTGAATGTTGAGCTAAAGTGTGGATGATGGAAATATATGAAAGCTGTAGGTGTATATATATAATTTTGTTGCTGAACACTGAACACCGAGATTGAAATTAAATTAGTTAAAATATAAAATTAAGAACAAGAAAGGATCAAACAACAAGCTAGCTACCTAGCGTACTGGCCCGGCCTCCTTGGGCTGAGTCAAATTTGTTGTTAGTTGGGGATTGTCAAATGTCAATTTCATACATGATGGGAGTATAATATATATTATTGACTTTGATGTATTCAATTAACGAGTACTTAGCACTAATCTTAGATTAAAAAACAAATACGGAAAATGCACGGTACATATAGTTGACGTTGTGGAGCTGACCCAATTTCGAATTAATGTGAAACCGCAAGTAACATTGAGCATCTTAGACTTGGGGGTTTTTTTTTTTTTTGGTGATATTGGGGGCCAGAGGCCCAAAAACAAGGCTACTCTTTGGTTTAATGGGCCAAGTTAGTTGATTCTTTGGTCTCGGATATTGGGCTCAATTGCCATGTTTAATGGAATGAAACCTAAGTTTGAAATTTAGTGGGTACATGATCAATAATGCTATTGGGTCACAAAATTTGATGAGATTTAAAATGAGCTCAAATTTGAATAAATGCCTCATTGTGACATTATTTTTTTTGTTAGATATAATTACTAATCTATAATAGGGAATGCTATTTTAGAAAAGGATGAAACTGTAGTTAGAAAACAAAAAGTAGCGGAGGACTAGTAGGTTTGGTGGGTAGAAGTAGTGTCACTTTTATGTTCAAAAGCATATTATCTTAGGCAAGGAAAGAAGGTGGGATGTAAAACAGAAACAAAAATATAGAGAAAGGAGGTGCCGAAAGGGGTGATCACTGGTCAATTTGGGGATATATATGTCATAAGAAGTTGATAAAACAAAATTGAGTGCATGGAAGGAGTTAGTAGCAGTTGATGACATGAAAGTAAATTAAAGTAATATCACCTTTTTTGCAGTAACAGTAATATTTTACAAAACCATATATTGCCATTTACGAGAATCTATAATTATGTTCCTCTGAATTGAATATAAATCAAAGTCAAGAATATAAAGTTTTGACGTGGTTTATGGTTGGTGCCCACCAATACGTTGAAATTGACAATAACAAGAGGTTTGACTCGGCCAAAGGAGGGCCACTACGCTGTTTGTTTTTCGCTCTTAATTTAATATTTTGGTTTCAAAATCGGTGTTCACCAAGAATACTATATATACAGAGCTTTCACAGATTATCCAGACAACCAAAATTTGAGTCCATTGATTTCACTTGTGCTTAATATTATACGCAGCTGAGCTAGCTTTCTTGATTGTCTGTTAACCAATAACCACTTGAAGGGAACATATAGTTAATTGCAAAAGGCAAAACATGCCTGGAGTTGCAGGGACAGGTTTCAGAACCCAAAGATGGTCTCTACAGGGCATGACTGCCCTTGTCACTGGTGGAACTCAAGGCATTGGGTAATTAGCTCTCTCTCTCTCTCTCTCTCTCTCTCTCTCTCTCTCTCTCTCTCTCTCTCTCTCTCTCTCTCTCTCTCTCTCTCTCTCTCTCTCCATTGTTTCTGTGCATTTGCAAATTCATATTTATTTGTTGTATTGGGTACTTGTTGTTAACATTGTTGTTGGGTATTATGCAACATATCAGATATGCCATAGTAGAAGAGCTAGCAGGACTTGGAGCCACTGTGCACACCTGTGCTCGAAACCAAGCACAGATCGAGGAGAGAGTTCGAGAATGGAAGTGTAAGGGCTTCAAAGTGACTGCCTCAGTTTGTGACCTCACTTCTAAAGATCAAAGGGAACAGCTCATCAACACAGTCTCCTCTGTTTTTGATGGCAAGCTTAACATCCTTGTAAGCAATTTATTGCCTATGTTACATTTTTGCTTCTCTGTTTTATTTGTGACTAAACTATAGTCATCTGCATTAGGCCTGATCTATCCCTTATTTTCCAAAACTTAGTGTGAAATTTAATTTTCAGTGATTTCTATTTCTACAGGTAAACAATGCTGCAACAGTTACACTAAGAGGAACTACAGATTACAGTTTAGAAGACTTCTCAAGTATGATGCGTACCAATGTTGAATCTCCCTACCATCTTTGTCAACTTGCATACCCTCTCTTGAAGGCCTCAGGAAATGCCAGTATTGTATTTGTGTCTTCTATTGCTGGGGTGATAGCTCTACCAAAACTATCTGCCTATGCAGCAACCAAAGGTAATTAATTAAGTCACTAATTTGTTCAAAAACCAAAATGTATGTTATTACTTACAGAGTTACAGGACATTTAAATTAATATTATTACCATTGACATTTTACAGGAGCAGTAATTCAGATTTCAAAGAATTTGGCATGTGAATGGGCAAGAGACAACATCCGCACAAACACTGTGGCTCCATGGGCTGTCAACACTGGAGTTCAAGTTGAATCTGTAATTCCATCTCTCCTCCACCTTTTTGTATTTAACCAGTTTAATAAATAAGGTTTAGGGATATCTAATCTAACATTTAAAACTTAATTTTCAATCAGGATGGTCATGCTGATGATTTCAGACGGCTAATCGGTCGAACTCCCATCCGACGGCTTGCAGAGCCTAATGAGATTTCGTCCTTGGTGACTTTCCTTTGCCTCCCTGCTGCTTCATATATCAATGGACAAGTCATCAGTGTGGATGGAGGATTTACTGTTAGCGGTTTCTAGCCTAATCAGAAGGCCCACCATTTTTTTTTTTTTTTTCTGTGGATAATCAATCCCACCAATTTGTTGATAGTTCCACATGTGTGGTCAAGCTTAAACAGTAAAATTCAATACTGTTGGCAAAACAAGTCTATGTAATTTGGCGTTTACAGTGCAATATTAAACTTTATACCTCATTTGAACGTCAGCTAGTTAGCTAAACTGTACCAATAATTGTTCATCTCTTCCAATTTGTGAACAATTTGGTTGTTTGGAACTAATTGTACTATTGTGACCAAATTAACTTAAGTCCATTTTTTCTTTTCAATCTTAATAGTACTATGGTAAACTGAACATCAAAAACCTAATCTCCAGGATAAAAGAAAACTACAACCAACGATCAAATTTTTTGTACAACATTTGCTAATTACTTCTTTTTAAAAAATATGATCTACGTGAGAGTTGAGACTCGTTACTTGTATGGATCCCGTAATAACATATGTAAGTAAATAAACATGACTTATATAGCATTATTCATCTGTAATAACAACTATAATTTCTTAAAAAAAAATTGGAAAAATGTTAGCAACACCAACTGAACTATAGGTTATATTTTACTTTGTTTTATGAACAAATAAAAAAACTTTCAAAAACTTATAATGTACTTTATACCATTAGTTCTGTCAAAATTTATGTTATTTTTCAATACATTTACGCATTTTGACTTGCCTTTTAAGGTATTTTTTATCATTACGGACATGTAAGTCATTTTTTAAGAATTCACACAAAAAAGGAAAACCTATTTAAGGGCTTTTTTGTTGGTTAAGTGCACATCATGTGTTTCAATTTAACAAAGTAAATATTTAACGGATTCAATAGTAGAAGACATATTAGAATCTTTTGAAAGTTTAGAAAGCGCGTGAATGCCAAATTATATGTTTGGGAAGCAAAGTGAAAATGGCCTATGGTCAGAGCCTCAGAGGGCATTGGCATTGCTAATTTTTTGTCATAAAATAACGATGAATTCAGAGATTGAACGAATGCTTGGGCCCGGCTCGATCCAATGATACCTTAATCGGTCAATGGACTACACTACGAAAAGGACCAAAGCCCGTTAGTTAGTTGCGCATAGCGCGGTATGAGTCGCTAAAGCGATGTCCAAACTTGACCTTCTACTTACACAGCTCACATATGGGTACAATTTTCTTTAAATAAATTCTTAAGTAAAACTTTTTTTATTTTTTATTATTATGCAACTTCAACCTAATTTCTAGTGGAGTATTTTTTATTGGTTGAAATGCTAGTGGAGTTTTTTTTTGTTTTGAAAAGAACCTAGTGGAGTTTATATATAGTGTATGAAATGTTTATTGGTCACGTGTAATTTGAAGAATTAAAAATTAAAATAATTTTTAATTTTACATAAATGACCTGACAACTTATACACCATCAATGTGTAAAATATTAGTTTTGATAAAATAGAAAGATAAAGTATTATTTGTACGTATTATTATTATATATTATTTAGTATTAACTAAATATTTATTAAAATTATGAGAAAATGATAAAAAATAGAAGAAAGAATTGAATCCCTCACATGGTGGAAAAAATGTAAAGAGCAAGAGTTGTTGAAACTTAGCGTATTGGAAGATGGTTAATGGACCAAAATAATCATATATGTTCATCTGCTATATATGATAATATAGGTTTCATTCTTTCTCTTAATCAAATCTCTGTAATTAGCAAATTCATTTTTTGTGGTTACCAAGAAATCATGTATTACATGCAGTGAATGAGGTGCATCGATCTGAAGGCACTAACTACACCAAAAATATCAAATTGGTGCATATAAGGCATGTCATGAAGTTAAAGGTATCAGAAATTCCTTGAAGGCATATCACCAGAAAAAACAGCAGTTGCAATTGGAGCTGAATATATATACAACACGTACTATCCAAAGATGTACACTTAGACATACTGAGATAGACCGGGTTCTTGAATATTGGTGAGCTCTTTTCAATTTCCTTCATGCATGGGGATATTTTTAATTAATGTAAAATATATAAGATGCATGTCAAAGATGGTTATATATATATATATATATATATATATATATATCAATGTGTGGTGCGTACGGGTCAGCTAAATTGGGTCAGCTACTCAAGCAAGGTCAATTATTAATTTCGTCATTAAATTAAGGCCACCATCGATTTAAGTATGGAGTACGACAACCACTTTGCATGCTCTTGTAAGTCGAACTGTAACGATAATTATATATAAGCCTAGCCAGCTTCCCATTTTGCGATTCCTCTGAATTGAATTGAATACACCAAACTACATATCAAAGTCAGGTATATACTCCCATCGCTCTACATATTGAATTGACAAATGACAAGTTGACAATATATGGACAATCCTTAACATACTGATAAGATGTTTTGACTCAGTCCAAGTAGAGATCAAGGGCCACTAGTACGCTGTTTGATCCGTTTCTTGTCTTTAATTTTTTATTCTCAATTTAATTGGTTAATTTCAATATCGGTGTTCACCAACATTACTATATATACATGCAAATAGCTTTCACAGATATCATTCATCCATCCACATTTTAATTCATTGTGCTTAACTAATACACACTACGTACAGTTAATTAGCCTGCCCTGTTAATTAACCACTAGCTTGAATAGTACTTGAAGGAATAACAAAGAGTTGCAGAAGCAAATTAAATTTATTAAGACATGGAAGGTGCAGGTTTCAAAAGCCAAAGATGGTCTCTGAAGGGTATGACTGCCCTCGTCACAGGAGGAACTCAAGGCATTGGGTAATCAATTAGCTATATATCTTTTTTCTTGATCATATATTATCGCTATATTTGCAAATTTAAATTTACTTCTTGTGTATATTATTTTTTGCTAACTAATTAACATTGTTGTTGTGTTCTATATATCAGATATGCCATAGTCGAAGAGCTAGCAGGACTCGGAGCCACTGTGCATACCTGTGCTCGTAACCAAACACTGATCCATGAGAGGGTTCGAGAATGGAAGAGCAAGGGATATAAAGTGAGTGCTTCAGTTTGTGACCTCACATCTAAAGCTCAAAGGGAGGAGCTCATGAACACAGTCTCATCTGTTTTTGATGGCAAGATCAACATCCTTGTAAATAATGCTGCAACTTGCACGCTTAGACAAACTACAGAATACAGTTTAGAAGATTTCTCAAGTATGATGGGTATCAATGTTGAAGCTTCCTTCCATCTTTGTCAACTTGCGTATCCCCTTTTGAAGGCCTCGGGAAATGCAAGTATTGTATTTCTGTCCTCCATCGCTGGTTTGAAAGCTCTGCCAAAACTATCTGCCTATGCAGCAACCAAAGGTACGTAATTAATTAAGTCAATATTGATCAGTTAAAATAAAACATATATATGTTATTATACAACACAAAACATTTGAATTAATATTTTTACCATTGACATTTTACAGGAGCAGTAATTCAGATTTCAAAGAATTTGGCATGTGAATGGGCCAAAGACAACATTCGCACAAACACTGTAGCACCATGGGCTGTCAACACCGGGATCAAAGTTGATTCTGTAAGTATCTTTAGGTGAAACATTTTGTTTTACCAGTTTTATTAATATGGTTTAAGGGTATCTAATCTAACATTTAAAACTTAATTTTGTATCAGGATGGTCATACGGATGATTTCAGAAGGCTAATAGGTCGAACTCCCATTTGTCGGCCAGCTCAGCCTAATGAAGTTTCATCGTTGGTCACTTTTCTTTGTCTCCCTGCTGCTTCTTACATCAATGGACAAGTCATCAGTGTCGATGGAGGATTTACAGTTAGTGGTTTCTAACAAACTCAATACACAAGGTTGCAAAATCGACCCATCAGCAGCCTATCTCGAACATTAATACTATATATTTTCCGTTGTAATATTCTTTTATTTTTTTTCTGTGGATAGACAATGAAGGACAAATAAAGGGTGGCAGCTAACATCCAAGTCAGAAGTTGCCTGATCAAATAATGGATGAGCTGTGGAGGCTGTTACAATTAGTTGTTAATCAGGATTGGTTAGTTTTAATTATGCATGCAGTTAGACACGTACTGTTTAGAGGAAGTGGGATTAATTGGTAGGAAGTAACAAAATCTTAATCCATTTGTATCAACTCAATCTTCATATTGGAAAATCAGATGAAAATTCAGTCCATATATAACTAATTTCTTTTAATTAGTCCGTGCAGTTTAATTGTTGATCATTCCACATGTATATGTTAATTGTCAACTTCATTAAAATGCAATTGTTGGCCAAAAAGTCTCTGTGTAAAGTGTAGTTTACTTTGTAAGAATCAACTAATTAATTTATACCGCATTTGGATATCAGCTGAAGGTGTACTATACCTCATTAATTGCTGAGATCATGAACACTTTCTTGTCTGGGAAATAATGGTCTACCCGACCGATTCCCAACTTATTCGATCAATAAAAGAAAAAGAAAACAAAAACTGGAGAGGAAAACAAACTAGCTAGCTAGAGAGAGAAGAAAAACGAAGAATGCGGCCCAAGAAACCAGATATTTTGTATATCTATGCATATGCATCTGAAACTCCACCCTTATGAATCTATATACAACATCAATACTTCATATAACTCTGAAAATAAAAAGATAAAGTATTATTTGTATTATTATGTAGCATTATCTAAAAAATTTATTACATTGTTTGCGGAATATGGAAATTGAGTCTGCACATAATACATATGTAGTAAATTCATAATCCATTACCTTCATTCACTTGGCCACAGGCCCACATTGGTCCCTTTCTCATTGAAACCAACCCTTTCTTATTTTCATGTACGAAAGTACACAACCACGAATCCACCATTGCCCACAAAGTTGAATAAAACCATTTAAGTTGAAATTCAAAATGTCGGTACCTAAAGAATTCAACTAGATGCCTATATATCACACAAAAAAAACTAGCTAATACTTATATATTTTGAACAATACTAGGATTTTAAATAATGTGTCAGTATTTTATTAATTCATATATGCCTTATTTTTAAAATTATTAATTTTATAATAAATAAAATATTTACATGTATATTTGGGATCCAAATTTAAAATATAAACTTAAAATCAAAGGTCCATTGACTTTAGGTACCAAATTATAATGTTTTTTCATTTCAACTACTAAAACATTTATGTCATTTCAGTTTAGGTACTAAATTTCAGTTTAGGTACCAACTTTAAAAAATATAGTTATATCGAACTGTGACTGTCTAACAGTCATAACTTTTTTATTGATTTATTGTTTTTTCAATATTTGCAAGGCTTAAATTTTAATATTTAGTCTTTGAGTTATAGGATTTCATCCCCCAAACATAAATCAAAAGTATGAAACCCTAAAAATTTTGATTTTTTATAAATTTTAAATAGTCACAACTGTGACTGTTCGACAATTACAACTGTAACTGTTCGACAGTCACAACTGTATGACAAACTGATTTGTGACCTAATCCAAAATGTTTTACTCTAAGTTAGTACTTAAATTAAAAAAAATTAGTGTCTTGCTGCTTTATTAAAAAATTATTGATATTTGGTATTTAATCTTAATTTTCTATAAAATCTTTAGCATTATTGATATATTTCTTTTGATGGGATGGGGACCTAAGGCCCAGATACCTATACATTAAAGGGAAAGCAGCTTGAAATTGATTTGGCTTGTCCTAGACTCCTAGTCAAAAGGTGCATATTGTTGTTTTTCCATAGGGCTTGCAATTGATACATGTACAACCTACGGTACAACCAAATTACCAATGGGAAGTCAGTGATGCATAGTCAACGGTTCCATAAATTTATTGTATACCAAAAACAAAGTCAAAGATGCCTAACGCATCCTATGTTTTCACATTCTAAAATCCGAATTGGATCAATTAGACCTTGCGTTCGATCAGTGAGGCTCATTCTCATCTAAATCTTTTGTTATTAAAAGGATATAACGGATTTATTCTTAATATTTTAATTATAATCATGTATTTATTATTTAAGTGAAAAAAGAAATGATAAAATTAATTTATAATATTTTTTCAACTTTAAATGAAAATATATAAATCGTTTGATACGATTACAAGACACATAAAATCACCCCATATAATGCAATAACCGTAATAATAAGCCTTAGGATATGATCCCTCTGAATTGACAGTATATATCAAACTATCAAAGTCAAGTATATAATCATGGCCAAAAAAAAAAAAAGTCAAGTATATACTCCCATCAATTGGTCTATTAATGAATTGACAAATGACAATCCCTAGCTAACATATATATTAATATTACTAATTAATTAAAAAGAAGTTTGACTCAGTCAGCTAGCCCAAGACAGCCACTACGCTGTTTGACGCTTTCTTGCTCTTAATTTAATATTTATTATGGTTTCATTGTTTCATTGTTTCAATATCGGTGTACAACAGGAGTACTATATATATATATACATAGCCTTCATAGATTATCCAGACATCAACATTTAATTCATTACATCTGCATCTGCTTAATCATACGCAGCTTTCTAAATCGCCTGTTAACCAACAACCAGTTGAAGGGAACAAATTTGCAGAAGCAAAACATGCCTGGGATTGCAGGGACAGGTTTCAGAAGCCAAAGATGGTCTCTAAATGGCATGACTGCTCTTGTTACTGGTGGAACTAAAGGCATCGGATATGCCATAGTAGAAGAGTTAGCAGGACTTGGTGCTACTGTCCATACTTGTGCTCGAAACCAAGCACAGATTGATGAGAGGGTTCGTGAATGGAAGAAAAAGGGATTCAAAGTAAGTGCTTCAGTTTGTGACCTCACTTCTAAAGATCAAAGGGAGCAGCTCATCAACTCTGTCTCCTCTGTTTTTCATGGAAAGCTTAACATCCTTGTAAGTGCGCAATTTGTGGCATATATGCCTTAATTTGTTACATGTGCATTAGGCCTGATCATCTAGTCCCTTTTCCAAAATGCTACAGGTAAATAATGCTGCAACAGTTACACTTAGAGGAACTACAGACTACAGTTTAGAAGATTTGTCAAGCATGATGGGTACAAATGTTGAAGCTCCCTACCATCTTTGTCAACTTGCATACCCTCTCTTGAAGGCCTCAGGAAACGCAAGTATTGTATTTGTCGCTTCGATCGCGGGTGTGATAGCTCTACCAAAACTATCTGCCTATGCAGCAACCAAAGGTAATTAAGGGAGTAATTAATATGCTAAAAGAAAGCATTGCATGCATTTATGTTATTACATAAAGCTAATATGTTTGAAAGACCTCTAAATATTGTTATTGTTGGTTTTTTACAGCTGCAGTAATCCAGATTTCAAAGAATTTGGCTTGTGAATGGGCAAAAGACAACATCCGCACAAACACTGTAGCGCCATGGGCTGTCAACACCGGGGTACAAGTTGAATCTGTAAGTATATATATACACGCATCTCATCCACACAGGCCAATTATAAGTAATTAATTACATAATATATCTAACATTTTAAACTTGATTTTGTATCAGGATGGTCATGCTGATGATTTCAGACGACTAATTGGTCGAACTCCCATTCGTCGTCTTGCAGAACCTAATGAAATTTCATCCTTAGTCACTTTTCTTTGCCTTCCTACTGCTTCTTACATCAATGGACAAGTTATTAGCGTTGATGGAGGATTTACAGTTAGTGGTTTCTAGCAAGCTGTATCAGATGGCGCCAAATCAGAAGCCTGTTTAACCAGTTCCACATTTGTAATTCGATCATTTGGTTGTTCATATAACCAGTTACTCCAATTTGTTGATTTGTGACCATTTGTAGATTAACAAGCTTCATGCAAACAATAAAATGAAAATATTGTTGCCGAAAAGCTAGTCTCTGTAATTTCGGCAGTTTACTTTGTATTTTTGTAAGAATCAACTTTATACCTCCTTTTTGGGTGTCTGTAACTGAACTATACCTAAACTGTTGGATTGTTCAAAATATGAATAGTTTGGTTGTCTGGGAAATGATGGTCTTGTCAATTGGTTACCAAAATGTAGTCTATTAACAGAGAAGGCTATATCGCTTACGGGGGAGTACCCCCTGCGCCCCTCTTTCCCCGGTGTTGATCAGTGAACCTGCATGGTGCTTATTAGTTCCGCACGTTTAACCGCGTTGGCGATCAACTCACGAAACCCCATATTGCAGACAAGACGGCACTGATTGTTCTATAGCCAAAAGACTCGCGAGAGCTACATGCTTAGAGTAGGCTTCAACGGACCACCATGTTGGCCCACCGCACAATGTAATCTCAAAATCCGAACCGTTTATTTTTTAGGCCCTACTTCAAAGATCATCCTTGTAAAAAATCTCCAAAATCAGAAGTCATTTAGTCATTTAATTATAACAACAACTATTTATATGTTTTTATCGAAAACACTGATCATTTGTTTATTTGATCTCAATTAGATGACTAAATGATTTTCGATTTAGTTAGATTTTTTGCAATGATGATCTTTGAAGTATAACCTAAATAATTGATGGTTCGGATTATGAAATTAGTTATGTGGTGGTTCCAAAAATATGGTTAATTTTGTATTAACTTGCTAACCAGTATATATATATATTTACTACATAAAGAAAGTTTGATGGCCAATAGTTTTTCATATGCTTAAGTAAATAAGATCAAGAATTATGTAATTATAAATCGGCTAAATAAAATGGAAAAATAGAACAGAAAAAAATAGTAATTAAAAAAATATATGCAAAATAGAAAATGAGCAATATCAGACCTCTTGTTAGAACCAAATTTTGATTATGACTCATTTATTTTTAAAACCTGTATATGTTAAGAACGAAGGTTGTCAATGATTATTTAGTCTAGTGGTGGGAGCACTACTGATATATAGTCTCTTCTTTATGAAAAGATATTATGAGTTCAAATTTCATGAATGACAATTATAATAATAAAAAATCTCATCTATTTGTAGGTGAAACTTTAATTAATCTACGCGTCATGAATATTATGAGAATTACATTCATGCATAACTATCAGCCCAAGTGTAATTAATCACACGACATTGAACATCAGCTATAAGTTTTTTCAAATTAAATTCATTTAAATTGAAAGTCATAATATTGAATTATTGGATACCTAAAGCGATGAACTAGATATAGACCTGCAAGAAACTAGGCAAAAATTTATGTAAAGAATTGTTGGGTGTATAAGGATGTGCTCAACTTAGAATCCAATCATGAAGTTGATAATATCAACAATTTCAAGCCAAAGACATAACCAATTGCATATATTAAAAAAAAAAAAAAAAAAACTCAGCAACAACGTATCCAAAGGGTGTGTTGTAATTAAACAGACCAAGTCGCATAGTGGGCTCTTCTCAACTTAAATTTCAGGACTTTCGGCTCTTGCATATCCATATTGTTAAATGTACGACCATTTATGATTTATGACAGGTCCAAGATGCCCAATGTTACGTGCGGTTTCACATTGATTCGAAATTGGGTCAACTCCACAATGTCAACTATACGTGCCGTACATTTTGATCCGAATTTGTTTTCTGATCTAAGATTAATCTAATTAAGTACGTACTCCTCTGAATATAAGATTAATTCATATGATGTTAAGAGAATCTAACATTAATTAACTAATTCTAAGTGCGCCTCTGAATTGAATACATGAAAGTCAAATTTATTATAAATTGATTTTGACATGCATATATGGTTCTATTATTTTATACTCCCATCAATGTATTGAATTGACATTTGACAACCCCATCTAACAAGAAATTTGACTCAGCCCCACTACGTAGGCTAGGTAGCTAGTTGTATGATCCTTTCTTTGTTCTTAATTTTATGTTTGAATTGATTTAATTTCAATATCGGTGTTCAGCAGCAAAACTATATATATACAGGTACAGCATTCATATATTCCCGACATCCACATTTAGCTCAATCTACCTGCTTAATCAATTATACACAGCTAGATGCCTTTCTTGCCCTGTTAACCACTCGATCATATTTGAAGAGGAACTAATAGTGTTGCAGAAGCAAATTAATATTTAAGATATATATAAATGGCAGGTGCAGGTTTCAATAGCCAAAGATGGTCTCTAAAGGGTATGACTGCCCTTGTCACTGGTGGAACTCAAGGCATCGGATATGCCATAGTTGAAGAGCTAGCAGGACTCGGAGCCACTGTGCACACCTGTGCTCGAAACCAAACACTCATCCACGAGAGGGTTCGAGAATGGAAGAGCAAGGGATATAAAGTGAGTGCTTCAGTTTGTGACCTCACTTCGAAAGCTCAAAGAGAGGAGCTCATCAACACTGTCTCATCTGTATTTGATGGAAAGCTCAACATCCTTGTAAATAATGCAGCAACTTGCACGCTTAGACAAACTACGGAATACAGTTTACAAGATTTCTCAAGTATGATGGATATCAATGTTGAAGCTCCCTTCCATCTTTGTCAACTCGCATATCCTCTTTTGAAGGCCTCAGGAAATGCAAGTATTGTATTTCTGTCCTCTATCGCTGGTTTGAAAGCTCTGCCAAAACTATCTGCCTATGCAGCAACCAAAGGTAATTAATTAATTAATTCAATATTGATCAGTTAAAATAAAACATATGTTTGTTATTATACAACTTACAAAACATTTGAATTAATATTTTTACCATTGACATGCATTTTACAGGAGCAGTAATTCAGATTTCAAAGAATTTGGCATGCGAATGGGCCAGAGACAACATTCGCACAAACACTGTAGCACCATGGGCTGTAAACACCGGGATCAAAGTTGATTCTGTAAGTATCTTAATTTAGTTGAAACATTTTGTTTTACCAGTTTTATTAATATGGTTTAATTAAGGGTATCTAATCTAACATTTAAAACTTAATTTTGTATCAGGATGGTCATACGGATGATTTCAGAAGGCTAATAGGTCGAACTCCCATTTGTCGGCCAGCTCAGCCTAATGAAGTTTCATCGTTGGTCACTTTTCTTTGCCTCCCTGCTGCTTCTTACATTAATGGACAAGTCATCAGTGTAGATGGAGGATTTACAGTTAGCGGTTTCTAACATACTCAATATACGACTTTCCAAATCAGCAGCCTACGTGGTCTATTATCCATAAGTTCCAACATTTTTTATTTCTTTCATGTAGATAATTAATTAGTCCGTCCAATTTGTCCATAAATCTACCTTCATATCTTAGTAAGCCTCGTGCACAATAAAATGTATTTTATTGGATAGAACTTGAAGTTGAATTATGATCAAGAGTTTGGTTTTATGTGAAATGAAACGATACATGGTTTGCCAATTGGCTTTCAATTTTTCATTTTGTTGCATTTAGAGAATGAGGATTTTAACTTAGGTAGGATGTACATGATTATTTTATTTTGAGTAAGTAATCGTACATACACTCACTTATATATGCACACGTGATAATTTTCACGCAGATTATTCAAATTAAATATGACCTACACATGAATAATTATCTAAACTGAATATATTTCGAAACTTACTCTTTGACATTCGCACGTCCTTTCATTATGTATATATATCAATTTATTAAAATGAAAAAAATTATTGAAAAAATATAGCAAACGAACAAAAAAAACAAACATAAAAGGAAAAACGAAAACTAGGAAGCTCTCATCTCCCCTACTAGGCCTTGTTGTTTGGCTGGAATACTAGGATGAGAGTATGAATTGAATTACATTACTTAACTATTCCATATTGGAATGACTTTAAAGTACTTTCCATTCCAATGTTTGGAACAAGTTGAATCTGAAAACTGGTTTACTAATCCCATTTAGCTTTTGATAACGATTGGAATGAATTAAAGGATTTAACCTTTTTTTTCAATTTTACCCTTATACAGTTTTTAGTATGAACATTTGGGGACTAGTTCGTCCTTACCAATAGAAGAACAATCATTTTTTCTCAACCACTTCTTATTTTCTCTGCATTTCTCTCATCATTTCCTCATCCAAGAAAATAAAATTTACCCACGAAATGTTTCTTTGGCAATTTTGTTAACAGAGCTATACAAAATAATAGGGAACATCTCAAGAGAGAAATACAACAAATAATTACTTTCTAGTAAAATTTTCATGAAATCAAAAGGGAAGAAGAAGCCCCTAAAAATGAAATAACTCGAACTCATCAAGAAGATGGAGAGAGGATTATATATGGTGTTTGTGGCAGATCTGCCATGGCTGAGAGAAGCTGGAGACATTGGAAGACGTGGGTGGATGATTGAATTTATTTATTTTTCTAATTTTTTAACAGCCAAATAATACGTGGACGGAATAAGAACACTACCCCCTCCTGGTATTTTTGTTCTGCCTCTTAAATGAATTGGTTTCCACTCAATTCAAGTCAATTACTTAGTTTGTTTCCTTTTGCAAACTCAACCAAACAACAATTTTTTATGAAATGGATATCAATTCCCATTCCAAACCTTGATTACGGCCGAACTGGGCCCAAACTACTTAGTTAGTGGACAAGTAGTCATTATTTATTGATTGACCAAG
>NC_141371.1:8528460-8629038 GCF_963921425.1 Dryas octopetala
AAAAATCAAGTGCTAAATGTGCAAATAAGCTTATAGTCTTTATTGCGGCAAATAGCTTCATTTTGCACATTTTATAAACATATATGTATATATATATATATATATAATATGTTCGACTCATAACTCTTTTACATAAAGGCGACACGATATTTGGTTCATAATCATACATCATTAATGTACATACATGATTAGAGTTTCTTAAAATTATATCTAGGTGGAGTCCCTTGTCTTTTCATAAAACGTTAACCCATGACACTTTTATTTGGTGGATCATCTCCTTTAACTAGTTGTTTAACCAAATAACTTCCCATTCTAAACTTGGCGATCGAGTCGAGCTTATTTAAAAATCAAAACTCGAGATTTCTAAAATGTCATCGAGTTATGATATTTGACTCTTTTTTTGGGTTACAAACAAGGTCAAAGAGGGAGGGAGATTCAAACTTTAGTTTAGGGTGCATGGATAAATATTCTCAACCACTGGACCTACAATCCCCCAATATTTGGCGTTGCACAAAATTAATGTTTTGTAATTAGAAACTAAGTTTTTTTCCCCTTACAATTTGGCTTGTAATTGTTGTTGAAATCAAATCTTAGGAATATTTTTGAAGTCAAACTAAAAAGTGATTACAAATGAAGGTACGTATGTACATTAAGAAAATTAATATATTACAACGTATACATATTTCGCAATGTCTAAATGAAACTATAAAGTACTTAATTATATTTTATTGTGTCCTAATTAACAAATGACAATTATCTTAAGGCAAATGCTAGGAATAATACTGCCCACGCACTTACGCATGTGTGGGCTAGTGACTATTAATCGTTGATGTATGTAAATTTTATAATAAATTCCACATGCATCTATAGTAAAAAGTTGCTTATATGCACGACAAGTGCATGTGACGACTACCTTAATTCACTTATCGTTCCAATAATTTGCTATTCTAATCAGACTGATCACTATTTCATATGGGTAATGTTAGAGGGATCATGTCATTGTATCATATTTGTGGTACCACGTAATATAACTTCCTAGCCACCCTTACTAGAAAGAGAGAGATGCAGAGATCAACCATATCTGTGTTCTAATGTACACAGACCACTATTCCATATCTGTGTTCTAATATTGTAGACAGACCACTAGTCCACTACAATGAATTTTGTTTGTAGTCCTTTGTTACAATTGATCACATTTCACTTTGACTCATGCAACGGGGATTTACTTTAAGCACAACCTCAGATATAAAAATGTCCACAGATTTAATTACGTATAAGTAACACATTAATATAAAAATGTCCACAGTCTAAAAATGAAAATTAATTAAAAAGTCCTACTGTGCTTTGAGTTGGATGTGTATTTCAATTTAAACTTTTTTCAAGCAATGGACTCCATACATATGAACACTTTTGACCATCCATAGTAGTTCCACTGAATCTTTTTATCAAATGCTATGAATCCATATTCTAAGTGGTTTTATGTTTATATAATAGAGAAAATTACAGATTTGGTCAACTTATATTATACCTAGTTTAATTTTGGTCAACGATCTTTTTTTAAGTTATGTTTTAGTCTACTGATTGTTCCACTTATTCAATAAAGGTTTATATTTATTTTTGCAAACTTGTCCCGTTTTTTACCCTATCAAATCTCAGCCAAATTCAGTAAATATATACTTGTTTTAAAACTATGTATCTCCTCTTTACAACCATATAAAGATCATTCAAATCAGAGTTCTAAAACTCAAGATAATTGACCTCAAAGTATGGTATCCGAAACTACCAACTTTTCCTAAAAATTGTTTAGATTTTCATACTTCACTAAACTTCAATTATAATACTTCAAATTGGTTCCTATGACTAAGAAATGATGAAATATAATTTATACTTCAATTATAATTGAAGAAAACACAACCAAAAGAATTTAAAATCATAACTTAAAAAAGATTGTGGACCAAAATTAAACTAAGTATAAAATAAGTGGACTAAATTTGTAATTTTCTCTTATATAATATATGTACCGTTATCATTAATTCCTTGAGAGAGAGAGAGAGAGAAGATGAGTACTAGCTGTTATCAGTGAGTTAAATTTCGTTTTTGGAGGGTATGGAAATCTTAACATGAGTTGATCACTTTTTCATCCATGTTTCGTCGAAATTATCGAAATTTTGCGAAATTTTGCGAAAGTTTCGAAATTTCGCTCACAGAAGTCCTTGCTGGTGTGTGACTGGACCACCGATTCCGGCCAGATCTGGGCGGCCCAAGAGAGGGAGAAGAGATCAGAGAGGGAGAGGAGAAGGAGGAAGAGATCATGGGGAGGGAGAGGGAGGAAAGAAAAGAGAGCTGGTGGACTGGGAGGAGATTAAGAGAGAAAAGAGAGCTGGACTGGGAGGAGATTAAGAGAGAGAAGAGAGCGACTGACATACTGAAATGAGAGGAAGAACTCAGACATTATTGTGGTAAATTACATATAAGTCCAATCTCTAATGCTTGGGCAATGGGCATTATTGGAAGATCCCATCATCCTTTTTGGCATATTCACAACAGTAAGCACATAAAGATGAATATGACTATGCCGTATGCAATTTCATTTGTGAGGCCATGAACCCAATGACGTCATATGTTAATTGACCAACATACCCTCAACTTCATTCATAGAAATTTTGTTTCTTAATTAATGGGTTTACAATGACTCCCAATCTTTCAGGGGTATTTTGGACAATGTAGGTGTAGTTCTACCAATTAGTTTAAAATATGAAGGCTGCCATCACAAATACAAATATATATCCATATATAGCCGAATAAGAGATAGTCATGGGAGGAAAAAAAAGGAAAAAAAAGAAAAGAATAAAAAAAAAAAGATTTGGGGCTTTGGGCAATTAAAAAAAAAAAGGTTTGGAGTTTTGTTTGAAGTTTGGTTTGGCTCTTTTGGGGTTTTCGTTTAGTTGTTTTTAAACCCTAAATCTTAATATATTTCTATATAAAAAATAATTCAAAATACTCTAAAGAGCCTAAACTCTAATATCTTATACTATATCCTAAAGAATATAGAGTATAAATTATAGAGTATATATGGTTTAATGTATAGATTGTAGAGTATAAAAAGTATTAGGATATATAGAGTATATAAGGTTTAATATTAGGATTTAGTGTATAGATTATAAAATATAAAAAATATACTAATTTCATTTATTTATGAATCATTATACTAATTTTATTTAACAGTATTTGCTCCAGGGCGCATTATATTCACCTTATATCACATGAAACCTACTATATAATTTGATTTCTTCAATTTTTTTTTATCAATTTAGTAGATAATATGTTAAATAAACATATGGTAAAGTTTCATTCAAAATTTTCGTATTTTGATAGCAATTTTCGTCATTTCCATCTAATTTCTGTCGAAATTTAAAAATCTTCGAAATTTCCGTCGAAATTTCCTCGAAACCTGAAATTTTATTCCTTGACTGTTATTGAAATAGCTAGATGATGATCATTTTAAATGATATAGCGCAAATTCCTATAAAAAAGTGTGAATGGGCTTTTAAATTTACACCATATCCTATAGAGAAATTATTTTGTATAACCGTAATATCGTCATGTGATGTAATTAATTTATATGTCATAATATGTGTGAATAATATTATTATTATTATATTCTAAAAGTATAAATTTGTTATACACCCATATTAGAATAAGTGGATGCAACTGGTGGATAGTCTAATTGAAAAGGTTGTAGAATTGCTTCATCAGCACCAAATTTGATCTCATTCCTCTAATCACAAAAAAAAAAAAAAAAAAAAAATATAGTAAGTGAATTATTTTCACTACATGCCAGTATTACGATTTTACAAAATAACCTTTTCTACATATGCATGCATGTCTCATTGTGGAGGCAACCTTCTAGAACCTTCATTTTTCTTTGCTTTAAATAAAATCAAAAGGGCCAATTAATTTAATTGAACTCCAAATGAGATGCTTTGATCTAATTAGAAAATTTCTATTAATTTGGATTTTGTTTGATGTTTTTTTCTTAATTCCCAATTTCTAATAATTTCTACACGATAAGACAAAATTTAATTGTTTGTTTTTGTTTTCTTCAAGTTCATATGATAACTTTTGTGATTTTTTTTTTTTTTTTTTTTTTTCATGTGGATGCGCATATGATTCTCATTTTAATAGTTCACATGGGGATCCAAAGGTCAAGTACTTTATTATTTGTGTCCATAATTAAAGTAATACTCCTTTAGTCTTGGATAAGAAGTAAAAAATGATCAAATTGTTAATTCAAACCATTTGGGATTCCCATTTGAGAATCATTCCTACAAAATTAAAAATAGTTTGATTATTTGATTTTGATCATAATTGATTAAGTGTTTATTGAAATATTGTATTTGTCTATTTATTTTATCATAGTTAGACAAGAATGCTTTAAAGCTAACTGGTTAGCAAGTTAATACAAAGCTAACCACCTTATTAGGTTTACCACACAATGTAATTTCAAATCTGAACTGTCTATTTTTTAGACCATACTTCAAAGATTATCTCTGTAAAAAATCTCTAAAATCAGAAGTCATTTAGCCATTTGATTATAATAACAACTATTTATATGCTTTTATAAAAAACAGTGATCATCTATTTATTTTATCACAATTAGATGGCTAAATAATTTCCGATTTAGTTGATTTTTTGCAATGATGATCTTTGAAGTAGAGTCTAAAAAATGGACGGTTCGGATTATGAGATTAGTTATGTAGTGGACCCAAAAGTATGGTTAGATTTGTATTAACTTGCTAACCAGTTAGTTTTAGAGTACTCCTCCATAATTAGATTGTTAAATAATAATTTCTAATTTAATTAATTTTATATGAGAGATGAGTGATTGTTGAATGAAGACCAAACAAATAATTGTTCAAACTATTTTTTGTATTGAGAGTTGGTTTTATACTTTTATATGCAATCCCTTTTACTTCATATTAGAAAAGGAATCTCTCTCTAGAAATTTAATTATCTTATATATATATATATGACTTTCATATGTGGAAAAACAGTTTTATGTTTGACACAAAGAAGATGCAAGTTCAATTTGGATAAGTTCAACATATTGTTGTGAAATTATGAGTCACCAAAACTTTTTCTATTTAATTTAATCACCAAATGATGTGTAAGGTGATTTGACAATATTTGATTAATTAATTTGGTAGAAATAAACAATGTTTAAAGTGAATATAAAGGAATCATACATTGACACATCGGTTAGAATTAATTCAAAAACTTAGGATGTGTTTTGGTGTCTATATATAGACATATTTTTACTATAAATTTATATATTGACTCTCAATTTAAACAGAGTGCTGCTATTTGCACACCCTAAATCTCTCTTTGCACACCCTTTCTTGAAAAAAAAAAAAAAAACTCAAGGAAAAAGACCATTTGGCCCTTCCCTCACCCACACCCCTATCCATTTTTCTTTTTGCACACCCTCCCTAAACAGAAAAAAAAAACTCACACACCCCATCCCCATCTCCCCCCCCCCCCGTACACACCCCCTCCCCACCTCTCCACCATGCTGCACCACCCTCCCCGCGCGCAGCACCACCACCGTGGGCCCACCACCCTGCTGCACCACCCTCCCCGCGCCCACCACCATGCTGCACTTTCTGCTGAGTATAAGCCACCAACATGAAATTAAAGCAGTCTTCTTCATCAAACACATCCACCACCGTCAAGCTTGTCCCATCCACGGCTATAAACCCTTTTGGGACCACATACTTGAGCAGCTCCTTTGCTGCCTTCACCTTGATCCACAGTGAATCCCCCTCAGCCTCCATTGACACTATCTCCCCTGTGCCATCCACATGACCCTGCACAAAATGCCCGCCCATTCGGCTCGTGGGTTGCACCGCCCGCTCCAAATTCACAAGCGACCCGGGTTCGAGCTCCACCAGCGCCGTCATCCTAAGCGTCTCCGGCGACAGCCCGACCGTGAAGTCGGACAATTGGGTGTCGAACTCAGTCACCGTGAGGCAGGTACCGTTCACAGCAATGCTATCGCCAAGGTTCACTCCCTCGAGGACGGTTTTGGCGTCGATTTTCATGTCGAACCCGCCGCGTTCACCAATACCCAGTTGCTTGACTTGGCCCATTTCCTCGACGATGCCGGTGAAAAGGCATCGGATTGTGTTGCGAGGAGGAGATGTAAAATGCATATGGGGTCTTTGGGTGGCAACGAAGAGGGTTAGAGTGGAGGGTTTGAATATGGGGTTAAATTTGTGGTGGGTTCTGTATGAGATACTTCCGAAATTGTTCAGAACTGACATCTTTGGAACAGAGATTTGTGGGGTTAGATTTGTGGTGGGTGCTGCTGGTGCGAGGAAGGTGGTGATCGGCGGAGGGAAAAAAAACAGAGCAAGGGGGGAGGAGTCGGAGAGGAGAGGAGAGGAGGGGAGGGCTCGGGGGGAGGTGGTTGGGGTGGGGGGAAGAAGAAGAAGATAAAGGGTGGAGGGTGCGACGGTGAAGAAGAAAAAAAAAAAATTTGCAGGTGAGGGGTGGGGTGTGTACGGGGGGAGATGGGAATGGGGTGTGTGGGTGAGGAAAGGGCCAAATGGTCTTTTTTTTTGAGTTTTTTTTTTTTTTTTTCAAGAAAGGATGTGCAAAGAGAGATTTAGGGTGTGCAAATAGCAGCACTCTTTAAACAACACATTTAAAAAAGATTGACCTGATCGATGGACAGTTGTGTCGTTTGTCAATAGAATTTCCTATACCACAACATGCATATGAGTCATATGACAGGACGCTTGGATCAAATAATTGCTGATATCATAGATTGACAAAATAAGCTGATGAAGCAGAAGAAAGTAATAGTATTGAGGTTATAATTAGCTTCAAAAATCATGAAGGGGGCATAATGATGATATATGAAGAAAGAAACAGGTATCTGGGAACCAAGGATCATGCATCATACATGCAACGGCAACCAGCAACCAGCAACATACAAAACAAAACCAAACACGGCTGTGCCTTCTTTTCTAATCTACTTTTTGCTATATTTAATTAATTTGTGATCCATCACAGTTTATATATTTATTCACTCCCGAAGTAATCCATTATCTAAGAAGGTTCAGTTGGTGTGCTGGTGGTATGTAGATATATGTAGATATATGGCATGCTCTAGCTAGCTAGAGTCAAAGAGCTAAGGTTACGTTTGTTACGTTGAACTGTGACACTATGTTGGATTAGATTATTCTTATAAATTATGCTGAACTGTATTATACTGGAATAAGCTGGACTAAATGATATCACTAAATCCATATGGCCCAATTGCATCTCTAAATCCAAATTCCAAAGTCCAGTATATTAGAAAGAGGCCAAATTCCACTAGTGTTCACTCATTACAAGACACATTAAAGGTAATCCCCGAGTAGAATTTGTTATTACAAATCCCGCCTGAAAGAAAAAAAAAAAAAAGGTATTTTAAAATAGAATAATGCTATACTTATCATATTCTTATACCACATTTTTATACCATCTGACGTGTCATTATTTTATTGGACAAAGTTTTTCTTTTCTTTTTTGGGTTTTTATTTTTATTTTTTAGTAGTCAATGTATGAATGCCATGTAAGTTGCCACATAAGATGGTATGAAATTATGGTATAAAAATGTGGTATATGTAGCACTACTGTTTAAAATATTATATATATATATTTGATGGTAGCTCTTTCCTTTTTTTGGTGTAGTTTTCACTTACTTACTACTTATGAGTATTCAATGACCCGATATTATATTCATACATAATATTAATGTTCTTTTTAATCCGTTCTCCATTTGTGGACTCTAGCTCAATTACATGATGCACTTACTTTGAGACCAATTGATAGAAACCTGTATATGATTAGTATTTCTTCTTATAAAACCGGCTCGCAATAAAAATGTGCCCAAAAACTCATATACTAATAAGAGGATCACCATTCTTGATCCTTGGTTATGCTAAATAGAATTCGTTCTGAGATCTAAGCCTTTTTTTTTTTTTGTTGAAATAAACTTTATAGAAGAGAAAACAGCAGTACAAACTGCAAAGAAAAGGGCGGCAGGGCTGCCCATTATCTCCATATTTATTCCTCCTATGTGGGGAAGGACTGAGTGCCCTCTTAAATGATGCTGAGCGGAGGGGCGCTCTAATGGGTGTTAAGGCGGGCACACATGCTCCCCCCATCTCGCATCTCTTCTATGCGGATGATAGTCTGCTCTTCCTGGAGGCTACCACGGGTGCTGCTAGTGAAACAAAGAGGATCTTGGAAACTTACGAGCAAATCTCGGGCCAACAAGTGAACTTTGACAAGTCGGCCATTTGTTTTAGCAACAATGCTGACTCTACTCTCCGAATAATCTCTTCTCAAGTTCTGGGGGTTCCTGTAGTAGATTGCCATGAAAAATATCTGGGACTCCCAACGATTGCTGGGAAAGGGAAAAAAAAGCTCTTTCAATCGGTCAAAGACCGTGTCTGGCAGCGGGTGAATGGTTGGAGTGAAAAGCTTTTATCAAAAGCAGGAAAAGAAGTTCTCTTAAAGGCAGTGATTCAAGCCATACCTACGTATTACATGAGCCTCTTTAAAATGCCAAAGGGCATCTGCAAAGATATCACCTCCATGGCATCCCGTTTCTGGTGGGGGAAAGCAAACAATGGGAAATGGATGCACTGGCTTCGCTGGGATCGCATGTGTATGTCAAAACTTGAGGGGGGCTTAGGCTTTCGGGATCTACAATACTTCAATATGGCCTTACTCGCCAAACACGGCTGGCGCCTCATCACCGCTCCCAACTCTCTGGTGTGCAGAGTTCTGAAAGGAAAATACTTTGCTAGTGGCAATTTCATGGCGGCTCGTCTTGGCGCTCGGTCGTCTTTTTTCTGGCGATCCCTATTGTGGGCTAGGAGTGTACTAGATGAGGGAGTGAGGTGGAGAGTGGGCAATGGCGAATCCATCTCAGTGTACCAGGACAAGTGGCTCCCAACGCCATTCTCATTCCGTGTCCAATCACCCCGGACACTCGATGAGAACACCCGGGTCAGAGATTTGTTTAGCTCAGTTGGGGTCTGGAACTCTACTCTCCTATATCAACATTTCTGTATTGAGGAGGCGGATATAATAGCAGGCATCCCGCTGGGCCATCTAGGTCAGGAGGACAAATGGATTTGGCACTACACCCGAAATGGAATATACAATGTAAAAAGTGCATATTGGGTTGCGCTTGCAAGAATGGATACCAGAAGAGCTGCCTCTTGCTCCTCCAATGCTTCGCAACAGACTTTCTGGCGAAAAATCTGGAAAATTAATGCCCCTGGGAAGATCAAATTGTTTTTATGGCGCTACTGCAAAAACATTATCCCTTGCCTTGCTCTCATTTTCCAGAAAAACATCGCCCCCCAACCTCACTGCCCGCAGTGCTGGAAGAAACCGGAGACGACACTCCATGCGATTTGGGAATGCAATGCCGCCAAGGAAATCTGGCGTCACTCCACTTTCGGGGAAGTGGTTGGTTGGCCTATGGGCGGCACTGTAACTGATTTTGTCCAATTTGTACTGGGGGTGCTATCTTCCTCGGAACTAACAGTATTTGGTTTTCTTTGCTGGGGTATTTGGAATCTGCGAAATGAACTGGTGCATAATGGCGTTACAGAAACTGCCTCATGCTCTTATAGTAGATTGGCTATGTATGCTGCGGATTTCTTGGCCGCAAGTGTTCCCCCCCCCCCCCCCACGCCCGGCCACCACGCAACTGGGGCCCCCTGAATGGGAACAGCCAGAGACGGGCTATGTTAAAATCAATGTGGATGGCGGAGGTTCTGCGAAAAGCCGAATTCGGGGTCTCGGGGCAATTCTTCGAGATAGTAATGGAGGGATCCTTTTAATGGCTTCCAAACAGGTCCGAGGGTCTTACTCTCCTCGCACCATTGAGTTCTTGGCTGCCATTATGGGGATCACTTTGGCTATGGACCTAGGACTGTCCAAGATTGTGCTGGAGATGGACGCGGCTGCGGTGGTCAACGACATTCTGGACTCTTCTCCTTGCATGGCAGTCGATGGTGTCCTTGTTGACGAAATCAAGCAACTGCTGGCTTCTTTTGAAGATGGCAACTGCCAATTCCGACGGCGTGAGAGCAACTGGGCGGCGCACAAACTTGCTCACTTTGCTCTTTCTCATGTTGGTGTTCATTTTTGGACAGATGTAATGCCTGAATGGCTTATTGAAACAATGTATTCAGACTCTCCTTGAATAAAACTATTCACTGTTTCTCCTCAAAAAAAAAAAAAAAAACTGCAAAGAAAAGGGGAGTGTTCGGATAGCTCTAAGCCTTATTAATAGGCTTCAATTCGGGCCTTGTTCTTCCCATGAGATTATCAAGTGCACGTGGGAGCGGCTAGCTAGTCATGAAGGTTATTTATTTGGGTCTTCATACCCCCAATTCCCCTATGGGCCTCTCCTTGGGCCTCGGATTGCTCTTATGGGCTTTCAAGAATTACCAATTTACCACCCAACAAATCACTTACTTGGTAAGAAATAAAAGAAGTTTCTTCTTATCTATTACAAATAGAGGTGTGCATCGGGCCGGGCTGGCCCGAGTTCGGCACAGGCACGGCCTGTGTAAAGTTGGCCTGTTCTGTATTTATGGGCCAGGTTGGGTCAAGGTTTTCTATAATGTTGAGCAAGTCCAGCACGAGCTCGTTTTGGGTTGGGTTGGCCCGAACCTATTACGGACTGACCCATTTATATTAGTTTCTCAATTATATTTTTAAAATTTAGAGACTAATTTTTAGTTTCATAAACAAAAATATTTCCAAAAAACTAAATACAACTATATATTCAATTACAAACTCATTTCTTATTAATTGCTATTTTTCAAAATTTATATTGACATTGTTAATTAATTTTAAAAATTAAGTCTTTGATTTATTAAATAATAATAAAAATTAAAATAATTAATCGGGCTGGCCCGGTCCGAGCCCGGCACGACCTATTATGGGATGGGCCATGGGCCAGGTTAAGCTTAAGGTTTGAAATAATTGAGTTGGGCCGGACTGGCCCGAGCACGGCACGAAGTACAAATGTGTCAATTTTAAACAGACCAGGTTGGCCCGTTGTACACCTCAATTTACCAAAATAATTTTTTTCTTATCGATATAAATCTACATAACTTAATTTCAACTTCTACAGTACTGACCAAGCCAAATTAAGAACTTGAGACATAATATTCAACATCTTATTTCTCCTTATTAAAACGTCCGTACAAGGGCAAATTCATTACATGATACTCAAGTTCTTTTTGTTCCTTCTTCTCTAGATCATTTTGTATTTTGAATTAGCAAATTAATTGGTGACCAAAGTTCTTACATGATACTCAAGTTCTTTTTGTGGTGCTTTCAAGGAGTAATGAGTCATGTGTGGTTGGTTATAGTCTTATTTAAATCCTTCCCCCTCCCCAAAAAAAAAAAAAGGAAAAAGAAAACGAGAACAACATCAACTTGCCTTAATTAATGGCATCCGCCATAACCAAAAAGAGTTTCATTAGTTTAAGAAATTATTTCTTGCAATACTTGCATTGCATATGACCTATGAACCGAACCATATAGATATTATCACAACAGTATGAACATGACAACCTCTAAACAAACTAATGAAAAAATTATACATAAAGATTACATGGCACAGGAAAATTCATGCAAATTAAACAAACTAGCTAGCATATATGATTATATGGCATTGGCAATTTGGCACAGCATTAACTCATATATTGAATTGGAGATTTGAGTGGCTAGAATAGTTCAAGTAGTGTGGCTTGCAAAGCTGAATACACAGCGCGCCAGCCCTGTTCGGTAGGATGAGCAGCGTCCCAAAAGAATGTTGATTTAGGGTCTTCACAAATTGTATACTTCTTTGCCCCACTCCCATCCACACTCCCACAGTGATATGCATTGCTTATACCAATACAACATGGCCTCAATGGGTTCTCAAACCTTATACTTCCTGCCCATTTAATTAGAACAATTAAGACATATATATATATATTCATATTTCTTGTATATATTAGTTCCCAAAATAAACGTAAGATGTGATACATAATATAAAGTGTAATGTTCTCTTATTAGACATATATATATATATATATATGACAGGTTCTCTTATTAGACTATATATCCATAATCACATGTTGTCAGACAAACTAATATGTTAATTTCAGTTTATCTAACAACATAACATGTCATATATTTTCTAACATTCTAACAATAGCCAGAAGTTTTCTCATATTAACATAAAGGGTAAAGAATTAGTTACCTAAATGGTCTCCTTTGTTCTTGAACACAGACATGAAAGAGGCATAAAGGTCGAGAATGATGAAGGAAGACTTCTTGGTTTGGTTGTTCAAGTTGGCCACAGCTTGTTGCAACAAGAGGTTATGGAAACTGACAAGCAAGTTCTCGGTTCCATTGCATGTTTTAAATGAGGACTTGACTGTGCTAGTAGGGAGACATCCCAAAGGCTCCAGAGATGTCACAACTACTTTCTTCATTCCCAAGTCATAGATACGTTTCAAGTCCACACTTAATTGACTTACTACTGCTGTGATGAAGGTTTGCCAACCCTGTAATATATACATACATATATAGGAGAGATAGCGAGTTCAATATTGACATGTATTAAGAAATGCGAAGTTAAACATACAAGTAGATTTTATTTTTTTAAGAAATATGATCAATAATGTGATCAATAAATATAGTACATATAACAGGTTGAAACATTACTTGTTAAGGATTGAAACAATAATTAATGTGCACACATTTTGGTTAATGTGTGGTTATTGGCAAAGAGAAAATGTGTGGTGATCGTGATCATTATTAACCTCCTTCATTTGCCGGATTTAAACTAGACAACAGATTAAGGACAAGACGCATAGACCATGATTTTTGGACCAGGGAGATCTACATAATCCCATCTATGAGGCCCATATCCCTCATCATAACAATTCAGGCTGGGGCGGAATACCGACAAAACCGAAGAACTAACCGAAACCAACGGTCAGTTTACTGAAGGACGTTCGTCGGTTGTCCGAAAGTGTCGATGTCGGTAGGAGACAACTTATCGATTCGCGGTAGCGGTTTGGACCAGCCTAAACCTGCGGTTTACCGTTAACGAACCATATATATATTTATTTATTTTTAAATTTATAGCACCTTACACCACCAAATCCTAAAGAAACCCTAAACTCTTACTCTCTCTCTCTCTCTCTCTCTCTCTCACATTTCGATCACACTCTCTCTTATCTTTTTTCTCTCTCTTCGCGATCACATCTATTCTCTCAGCTCTCTCTTCTCTCAAACCACCACAAAAAAAACGCCATCACCACCACGTCCTTCTGATCTCAGCCTTCTCTATTCTTTATCTTTCTATCTTTTCTCTCTTCTTTGTTTTCTCTCTCTTCGATCTGGTGGATTTACCTCTGTCTCTTCTCTCTCTATCTCTTCCCGATCTTCCTATGTCTCTTCTCTTTGTCCATATGAGAACATCCAGACGCTACCACCACTAGAGGTAAGACACCATAAACCCAATCGATTAGATTAAGCAGTTAGGTTAGGGTTTTCTAGATTGGGGATTTTAGGGTTTTTTAAAATTGGGGCTTTTGGGGTTTATGAATTGGGTATTTAAGGGTTTAGAATCAATTCAATTCTTGATCAAAGGCAGTGATGATCAATGAATTGAAAGTTAAAATTTTAGGGTTTTCAAATTTGGGGGTTTTGAGGGTTTTTTAAAATTGGGGCTTATGAGGTTCAAAATTGGGGGTTCTAGGGTTTCAATTCGATCCCAATTACATATAAATGTGTTACTTAGTTTAAAATTTTTATGTTTACATTGCAGGGTGTAGTTAAGTATGGTGCTGCAGAGTTGGGTATTGTTGCTGAGTGCTAACTTGTTGAAGGTATGTGATTCGATCCCAATGTATATAATTGTATGTTTAGTTATATGATCCTAATGTGAAGGGTACGTAGTTAAAAACTTAAATGTATATAATCCTAATGTGAATTTTGAAGGGTGTAGTTAAGTGTAGTTTGGTATGCTTAGTTATAGACTTAGGGGGGTGTCCCCAACTTAGATTTTGAAGAATTTTAATGGATTTTAAAATTCATAGAATCTATCAAAATCCAAGGGAATTGGCTAGAATTCTCATGAAATTTATTATGTGTAAAAAATGCATTCAAATCCATCCAAATCCTTCACTTAATGAAATCCATGACTTTTTATGACACCCAGATTTCATTGGAATCCATTAAAATCTGAGTTGAGGACACCTTGATTTCTTTGGATTCCATTAAAATCTGAGTTGGGGACACCTAGATTTCATTGGACATTTAAAATCCAATGAAATCTAAGTTGGGGACACCCCCCTAATAGTCTTAAGTCAATTCGATCCCAATGTATATGATTGTATGCTTGCTGCCAATGCATGCTTAGTTATAGTCTTAGTTCAATTCGATCCCAATATATGTATGCTTGCTACCAACGTATGTCTTATAGTTATAGTTTCAATTTGATCCCAATGTATGATGGTTGCCTATCTTTTGTATGCTTGCTGCCAAGTTGAATATCCTAAGTTAATTAGTTAATGTATGTTCTATTTTTTTGATCTAGGATTCTAGGATTAGTGTGTACTAGTGAGTGGCTTAGAGCTGAAGAATTCAACTTCTACAAGGAGCCAACTGAGGATGAAGTAGAATTCTAC
This sequence comes from Dryas octopetala, assembly GCF_963921425.1. Taxonomy (NCBI): domain Eukaryota; kingdom Viridiplantae; phylum Streptophyta; class Magnoliopsida; order Rosales; family Rosaceae; genus Dryas; species Dryas octopetala. The sequence goes on from NC_141371.1 coordinate 8,543,235, forward strand.
AAAGAACTTGAAGAAATTGAATCAAATAAATTTTTATGCATGTTTTGAAAGTTGCTGTTTTCATAAGTTAGGGTTTTCATAAGTTGGTGTTTGATTTTTTGAAATGCTTTGTGTTTCTGGCTTTTGCAGTGGTCACTAGTTCACAACTATCAACAAGTGAACTACCTCCTCCACCAACAGTTTGAAACTTTGAAGGTTGTTGCTCAAGTTTTGTGTTAATTGGTTGCTGCTCAAGTGTCTTTGTAGTTTAGGGTTTACATTTGGTTATGTATATTTTATTTTTTGACCAGTTTGTAATTAGTTGTGAGTTTAACAATTCTCTTAATTTGTAATTGGTTGTAACTTCTAAGTACATTTGGTTGAAACAATTCTCTTAATTAGTTTCTTTGTAGGTTAAGTACATTTGTTTGAAACTTGAAAACAATTCTCTTAGTCTCCTATAATGGTATGCTTGCAAGGGTTTGTGGGTAAGTTGTAGCCTATTTTCTGGGTTTAAAAAAACTTGGCCATAATGGTAGAAAATGGGCTACAACTTACCTTCAGACCCAAAATGTGGCCTATTATCATAGTTAATTGGAATGGGCCCATTTCGAACCAATTCGACCGATTGTGTCGGTTAAACCACCCATTGGTTTACCGACCATGTCAATGTCAGTTAGGATTTGGCTCATTCCGACCATGATCGGTCAATATGCGGTTTGGGCCTAGCAGTTTTGTAACTGAACCGAACCAAACCCAGTCCTAATAATAATTATAATATTAACTTGAATCCTAGTACCAACGGATTCCAATGATTTTTCTTTCTTTAACAAATAGATTATTAACACCGTTGTAACTAAATTTTTCAACTTACTTTTTCATCCACAATTTTTGTTTACTCTGTTCTAATTTTAAAATTTTCAATTCATTGTCCACAATTTTTTTTTGTCCATGTATATAGTAAATTAATAATTACTAATATGAAGTTTTTGAGATTAGCTCAAGTGATGAAGATGAGTGTCGTAATGACTAATGAATTAGATTAAATTATAATTGGTATGTATATGATTCGATTCCCTTTAATGTAATTAAAAAATTAATTACCAACCTGAGGAGAGCCATTTGTGGCAGCGTAGGTGGCATAGTCATTGCCAGAAACAGTGAGAAGGGCCACAGAGGATTGGAGGTCTTTGGGAGTGAAGACAGAGTCTTTGATGAGGCGATGCAAGTAGTCGATCTGGGTGGTCATGTTTGGGTATGGAGCCAAGGTATTAAACACACCCGTGCCTCCATGTGCAAAATTCATTCCATGTTTCAAATGCATCGCTTCCACCACTTTTCTAAATGCGTATGGCATTGGAGACTTCACCCCTATAAACTTAGCTGCATTGGATTGCATGCACGCGTTACAAAACATATGCTACAAAGCTTATACATATGGCCATGGGCCAGAGCACTCACTCATGCATTAACAATTAAAGTTATTTAATTAATTAATTAAAGCTTTAATAGGCATTATTAACTGGGTCATTAGAATTTAGAAGTATATGGAGTACTTAATCTTGATTACATTGCATGACATGCACCAAATAGAGCCATAAAGCTTTTAGGAGCACAAATCAGAGTGATTAAGGAGGGAAACAGAAAGTAACAACAAAATAATTAAAGGGTAACATTCATTGGGTTACATCTGATAAAATTGGAACCTTACAAACAAGAATAACATGGTCTTAACTCACGACACGCATAAATTGAAAAAATTGTCTAAATTTTTATTTGCCAGAAAAATAACAAAAAGAAAAGAGGTTCAAACAATTTACAGTTGTTAATGCAGATGCAAAGAAATGTCCAAAAGCTTTAGTTCACATGAGAAAGTGACAATGTGTACATATGATGGGCGTCTGATGGCATGATAGCTTGACACTGTTGAAAGCGAAAAAAGTATGCACAATAATGGAACATTTACAGGCAAAAGGAATTGCCTCCTCCCAATTAAAGTGTGCCATTATCTTAAGAGGAACCCACCACCACCACCACCATCACCACTCACAACAATAACATATATATATATAATACACACAAAAGAATACAAAAGAAAAAAAACAACAAGAAAAGCCCAATATTGCTTTAATCAGTCACATACACTTTGTACCAAAAAAGCTACTAAAGAGATTAAAAAAAACAAAAACAAAGCACATGATTGGAGAGAGAGAGAGAGAGAGAGAGAGAGAGAGAGAGAGAGATTACCAAGGAAATCAGTGAGGACGCGGCCATCGGAGAAACGGCCAGTGGGTTTGCCTGGGAATGTGATTCCATAAGGGTATTCCCAAGACATGTCCACTGCCTTCCTGTTGTTGCCTGTGGCTGAGTACGAGTCTCCAAAAACAAACAGTTTTGTTGGACGCGGAGCAAACAGATACCGTTCTGCGTCGTGGCCGCGGCTGTGGTGGTGGTGGTGGTGGTGGTCATGATGGTGGTGGTGGTGGTGGTGAGAAGCTGAAACTAGATGGAGGTAAAAGAGAATTAAGAGAGCTGGGAGGAAGAGGGTTTGAGCAAACTCCATATTGTTTGCACACAAAAAAAGGTTTGTTAATAAATGAAGTAGTGGAAGGAAGATCATATGTAACTGAGATATTCTCAACGCTTTATATAGTGGCAAAGGAATTCTTAATTTCATCCACAATCGATGACATCACCCGAGGGTGACCAAGTCTGGTCAACAGAGACTTTTTTTTTTGTTACGAAAAATGAATATGGACGTAATATAATTCTAACCCATTATTCCAACCATTATCGCCATATATTTCAGCAAACTCCAAGAACGTCACGATTTTGCTCTTTGCATACTGTATTTTTGTTGTGATCGAGCTTCCATATGTACATTGTACAACCATAGTATATGTTTCTCTTATTAGATCAAACAAATAGCAAGGAATCTTTTTACAGAAAGACCTGATCAATCGGCCATATATTATAAAAATAGATAATAAAAAAACAAAAATGTTACTTAATGAGTTTGTCGATCTCTTCTTTTTGTTTAGGAAAAGATTTTGTGTCTTAAGGTAAGAAATTAATCCATGTGCTGGCCCCAAATTCTATGTAGCAAAGTTGAATGATACACATCATAATTTTTTTTGGGTGATTATACACATTACTATCTATTTTTAATATTAAATTAATATCATTTTATTAAAACAACATCTTACACATCTCAAATCTAATGGTTATAATTTTTACTTTATAAGGATTTTATATTTTTAATTTATATTATCCAATTCTATATTCAAAATTTGCAACCAATGTTCGGGCCACCATCACGCCAAAACAATATGCAACTTCCATAAATATTGGGTGCTTTAATTAGAAACCCAAAATAAGAAAGAAATTTAATTCAAATCTCAGACAGCCCAAAAATTAAGTAGAAGCTCAAATTGTCCACCGAGCGCTTGGTAGATGTATATGTGTGCATCTGAAAGCTGTATCTGCAACCTAAAATATGCATCTACAACCTAAAACTTGTCATTTGTAAGCTAAAAAAGATGTATCTGCAACCTAAAAATGTGTAGATGCAGATGCATCTGCATCCACTGAGCACTCGGTAAGCTATAGCGCTTAGTGTGCCGAACCCTCGGTAGTATATTTTTTTGACTTCACGCACATATACACGAACAAATTAGGCTGAAACTTAATTACTTTTTTATTTGGCTGAGTTTAGGGTTAAAAAATTTTCAAAAACAAGACTTTGGAATAATTTATTATTAAATATTCTCTAACAGCAACTTTGAATGTTCTCCACCTCCAAGTTTCCAACGTTTGAATCTTCTCTCAAAGAATTCAACACTTGCTTTTTCTCTTTAAGAATCCAACGCCTGCTTCTTCTCTCAATATTTTTTGTCTCTTTGATTTCTTAGGTATTAGGTGAATTAGGAAAGATGTTATGCCCTGTTGGGGGTTACCATTATATTCCTTTGATCTCGTTAAATAACTGTTTTCTTTGATCTCAATTTTAGCCCATTATAAAGAAAAGAAATTTTTTCATGTAAATTGGGTTTCTTAGATCTTATCTTGAATTGACAAGGACCTTCTTATGAACTATCACAAATCATTCAAGAGATTAGAAGTAGTGAATTATAGCATACCTTAATGAATGAATTGAATAAACTTTTTCTAAATCATAGATGCAATACGAGAGATAACGTAGTAGCTTTTAAGAGTTCTAAAATTGGGGCGAAATATTTTAAGAGATGAATGTACATTTAGCTAGGTTTTTTAATATGTTTTTTTATAATTTAATTTGAGTTTTGTAATATTTTTTAAAAAGTTAAATGGGTCTTTTTAAAAACTAATCTGATAAATGCATATATTATTAGATGTATATAACAATATTAAATACTCCGATTGACATGAAAAATCCATGTCGTTAGGGCGTAATTAGGGCATCAATATATAATTAATTAGTCACCCTAGCACTTCCCTTCCGATTTACTACATCCCTTTAACTAAAAACGAAAGAACAAAAAGTGTAAGATTGACTGAATGATCAAATCCAAAAGTTATAATCACTGGTCTTATAGTAATTTTGATTTCATTTTTCCAACTTCCTATTTCAAAGCCCAAAGGCTACAACAGCAAAGGCCCAAGGACCACTTCCTAATTAACAGGTACTCCAAAGTAATCAAACCCATATGTTATATTATTCCAACAGTTACAGCATGATGACAATCTCTAATAAAAGGAAAATTCATACAAATTAAACTAACAATTACTGGCATGGCAATATTGGCACATCAATAAGATATTTTAGAAGAGTTGCTCAAGTGTGGCTTGCAAAGCTGAATACACAGCGCGCCAGCCCTGTTGGGTAGGATGATTAGTGTCCCAAAAGAATGCAGATTCAGGGTTTTCACAAATGGTATACTTCTTCGCCCCACTCTCATCCACACTCCCACAGAGATATTCATTGCTTATGCCAACACAACATGGCCTCAATGGGTTCTCAAACCTTATGCTTCCTGCCCAACAACAACATATATGTTCATATTTCATGTCTTAGTTCCCAAAGGCAAAGAAGATATGTATATGGCATGTTATATATATTATATATCATACTACAGGTGGAGTCTAGCTTGTTTAAATGTACGTGCAGCAATATAACATATATGCTATACTGTTTGGCAAAAGAAAAGCTCTCATATTAACATGCATAAAAGCTAAAGACTTAGTTACCTAAATGGTCTCCTTTGTCCATGAACACAGACATGAATGAGGCATAGAGATCAAGAATGATGAAAGAAGACTTGTTGGCGTGGATGTTCAACTTGGCCACAGCTTGCTGCAACAAGAGGTTGTGAAAACTGACTAACAAGTTCTCGGTTCCATTGCATGTTTGGAATGAGGATTTAGCTGTGCTCCCAGGGAGACATCCCAAAGGTTGCAGAGATGCCATAACTATTTTGTTCACTCCCAAGTCAGAGATACGTTTCAAGTTCACACTTAATTGATTTACTACTGCTGTGATGAAGGGTTGCCAACCCTGTAATACATAGACAAGAGATAGAGCTAGAGTTTAATACTAACATATACTTTCACTTAACCTTACAACCTAGTAGAACAATTGTACATTTACCAATTAATATCTTTCATATAAAGATGAGAACCATCCATACAATTAAGTGGGGGTTTTTTTTATGTGATTGATAAATATGGTACATATATATGTATAATATTAAAAAAGTTTGGTTTTTATTTATAATATTGTACATATATATGTTAGTCAGATTTGAGACTAATTATTTTCTAATAAAAATAGTTGGGTTTGAGACTAATTATGTATAAGGGGTTTCACACACATTTTTTTCATATGACGGTTATATGTGACATTTCTCTCATAATACATATATATGTAAGTTATATCATATAAAGGTGCTACAAATATATATTGTAAGAAGGAAATCACATATAGAGATATTGCTATACATCTTTACATGTATAACTTAAAACTTTTGTAAATTGAATATAAAAATTAATATTTTGTTATATACATATTATATGTACATACTAACCTGAGGAGAGCCATTTAGTGCTTTGTAAGTGGCGTAGTCATTGCCAGCAAGAGTGAGGAGGGCCACAGAGGATTGGAGGTGTTTGGGAGTGAAGACGGAGTCGTCCTTGATTAGGCGCTGGAAGTAGTCAATTTGGATGGTCATGTTTGGGTACGGAGCGGAGGTATCAAACACACCCGTGCCTCCATATGCGAAATTCATTCCGTGTTTCAAATTTTTGACTCCCACCAATTTCCTAAACGTGTATGGCATTGGTGACTTCACTCCTATAAACCTAGCTGCCTTTATTGCATGCATGCATGCGTTACAACTTACAAAACATGTATATATATGCATGTTGTATATATTTTGTACAAAATTAAAAACCTATTCAAAAGATAAAAAAGAAGGTGATTGTAGAGAGAATGAGAGAGAGAGAGAGAGAGAGAGAGAGAGAGAGGTACCGAGGAAATCAGTGAGGACACGACCATCGGAGAAACGGCCGGTGGGTTTGCCGGGGAAGGTGGTTCCATAAGGGTGTTTCCAAGACATGCTTTCAGACTTCCTGTTGTTGCCTGTGTCAGAATATGAGTCTCCAAAAACGAACAGCTTGGTGGGACGCGGATCGTGGTGGTGGTGGCGGCGGTGATGGTGGTGGTGGTGGTGGTGGTGGTGGGCAGCTGAAACTAGATGGAGGTAGAAGAGAAAGCAGAGAGCTGGGAGGAAGAGGGTTTGAGCCAATTCCATTGTATGGGGTATTATGAGAGATATCAAGCCAATTGTTAATAAATGAAGAGGTGGAAGGAAGATCATATGTAACTGAGATATTCTGAATGCTTCATATAGTACGTGGCCAAGGAAACATTCATACATACATCCACAATGGATGACATCAGCCTGGTCAACAGCCTGGTCAGCCGCGACATGTGGTTGCTGATATATGAAAGGGTACGGGGTCGGTGGCAGTTAATTAATACAAATGTGACAATTAATATTGTAATTTGCACCTTACAATATATACAATATATAAGACGGAAAATCTATACACTCAATTAGAAAAGTGGTAAAAAAAATAGAGAGGTAGTACACATAATACACCTTATATTTTATATTTACATATTTTCTGATTCCATGTATATAACCAAGGACGCTGGCCTCCTGCCTTGCATAAAGGAAAGGAGAGAGAGAGGTGAGAGGTGGTCAATAAATTGAAGTGAATTAATTAGCAAGAGATTAATTAATTTTGGGGTGCAAGCAAAGGCAGTTCAGGTTGAGTGAAGACGTACCTGAGTCAAAGAAGTAAAAGATATGTGGCCAGAAAGAGAGGAACGAAGAGCCTTTAAGCTTCCATGGTGGAATAGACTATATATAGAGTATGAGAATGTGTCGAAGAATTGACAAATGAGATTCTGCAAATGCTTATATATGTACTTTCATAATTAGTTAACTCCATCTATGATATAACATGTTCATTGCTGAGTGAATTAGCGCTCAAAGAGTAGGATTAGGATTTAGGATACCCTCATCTCAATTCTCATTCATGCATGTTGAGTAGGGCTGGGTAAAAATACCGAAATACCGAAAAATACCGAAACCGATACCGAAAAATACCGAAAAGTACCGATACCGAAAATACCGATAAATTTGGTAATGGTATTGGTTTACAAAACCCGGTACCGACGGTATACCGATACCGACCGTATATTAAAAAAATATAATTAAAATAATTCATTTTTATACAATTCTATACTATATTATTAGTATACCCTAAATATAAAATACTTAGTATTACCTTTCTATATAATTTATAATTTTACATAATACATTTCTAATTTTCTATAATTTATATCAATATGATATAATATTAGTAATTTAGTATATTGTATAATATGATATAATATAGTAAAATATGGTATAATATGATATAATATATTAATATCAATATGAACTATGGAGTTATGGACTATTTATGATTTATGTAATTACCTCAATCATAAATGTATAATATGGTATAATATATTGTTATTAGTATATGGTATTAGCCATTTAGCCTAACGGCCCTATTAGGTATATGACCTATACCATATACCCTAAGGTTTAGCCCTAAACCCTAATATTATACTAAATTATAAACCCTATATAGTATATGTATATGATATCTCATACTAAATTACTAATTTCTATACCCTAATAGTCTAATACTATAAATTTATAATTCATAGATTCATAGTTGGTAACTTGGAGTTTGGTATATAGTATATAGTATAATAATATAATATGGTATAATATGGTATAGTATAGTATAATATGATAATATTAGTAATTTAGTATATTGTATAATATGATATAATATAGTAAAATATGGTATAATATATTAATATCAATATGGATTATGGAGTTATGGACTATTTATGATTTATGTAATTACCTCAATCATAAATGTATAATATGGTATAATATATTATTATTAGTATATGATATTAGCTATTTAGCCTAACGGCCCTATTAGGTATATGACCTATATCATATACCCTAAGATTTAGAAGATGATATAAATTAAAAAACATGTAAACTATTAAGTTATTGAATATATACTATAAATTATAAAAAACATATGTAATAAAAATAAAAAACTCCAAACCCCAATTGAAATTTGAAACCCCAAAATACCCTAAACCCTAAACCCCAAAATCCAAACCCTAAACGAAACCCCAAAATACCTTATTTATTCTTTACAAAATAAAACTTTATTTTTATTATTTTTTCTTTTCTTTTATTATTTTTTCTTTTCTTTTCCCCCTAACCCACGTGCCCCCCCCCCCTTTTCTTCTTTCTTTCTTTTCTTTTTCTTCTTCTCTCTCCTCCCACCCGTGACTCTTTTCTTCTTCATTTTTCTCTTCTCTTCTCTTTTTTTTGCCTTCTTTTTCTTTCTGTGTGCGACCACAGCCCTCACCACCACAATCAATTCATCATCTCCAAGACTCCAACCATCACCACCACCACCACCACTATCATCTATTTCCCTCTCCCCAAAATACCTTTCCCCCCAGACATTCCATCAAGACGAAATCGGACCCAATTCCCTCTGGACCCAAAAGCCTTCCACATCCACGACGAAATCAGTCGCAGCGTCTCCATCGTCTACAAGGCCATCTGCGTTCTCGTCCACTTCACCATCGTCGACCTCGACCGAGGCTCCCAGCGTCATCGCCATCAAAACAACATCTTGATCAACTCTAATGGCTCAGTCCAGATCGCTGACTTCGAATCTTGGGCCTTCGTCTTCGTCGTCGTTTTTTCTAATTGATGTTGTTGGTTAGGGTTTGGGGCTGGGGGTGTAAGGGGGATGGGTTGGTCAATCTTTTATCAATCCCTCATCTTGGAGGAGTGGGCTTGGCTGGTACAGAGTGTGGGAGGGAGGAAAGGCTGTTGGGATTTGTAGTCGGCACCGCCGCTCTCCGACCGATACCGCCACTCTCCGACCGATACCGAAATTATCGGTTACCGACCCATATCGGTCGGAATTCGGTATGGGTGTTTCGGTACGGTAACCGTACCGAACCCACCCCTAATGTTGAGTGACGTCCATTAATTTTGAATCGACGGTAAACAAAACTTAAAACGACTTTGAGAGTTGATAGGCCCAAGGTCAATGTCTATTGCTTAAGATACAAAGGGCTTTGATTCATAAGAGCCATTGATCTCTTGGGCCTTCCTCGGGTCAATACAATAATACTAAATGAATGGGCCTGCCTCGTAAACTTAATCCACAGGTCAAGTCAATAATTCCTTCCCCGGGTGTGAATCATAAACTAGTGGAAACAAATGTATACTACAAGATAGGCACAAGTGGTCAATGTTTATGAGATTGGGGGTTTCTTAAAGGATACAAAAGTGAAAGGCCAAATTAATTTTTAGTCTATGTATTCGTCTTTATATTATTAGTTGTGTGGATTTTGATTTTATATTTTATAAATTATTGTAATTCAATGACGCATTAACATTTTTGTTCATTAACCCTTGAGAAGTATTTGAAGTCTTATTGAAAAGTGTTTGAAAGTACTTGAGGAAGGCTCAAATACTTCTCGATAGGAGCTCAAGTACTACTCGAGAATTTTTAAATTTTATAAAAAATGGTTGAAAGTCTTTATTGAAAACAAATAAGAGTTAGTTTGTCAAAATTTCTTATAATTGTTATATATGGCATCAATTTTACCATTAAAAAAAAAAAATTTTGAAGCCCATGATCTCTAGCTCTACATTGTTTGTGATGAAAAAGAGGTAACACTTAGCTTCAAGTCTCATTGTAAGTACAAAATGGGGAAAAAAAATCTCATTGCAAAGTGCAAACACATGTTTTGTTTCTCTCTCTCTCTCTCTCACACAAACAAGCTCCTTTACCTATTTCAGCCACAAACTAGCTGGCATCTTACATGTCTATTAGTCTATACAATATAGATTGACTATAACAACACATGTACAATATCCAAACACAAAATCCACCTCTGAATTCGACTCTTTGAGTGAGGAAATAAAGAATCGAATTTTCACCATGAACATGTGGTAATTAATCTTATCCCTCTTGTTGAAAATCAAATATCACTATATAATTAAGCTTACAATGAAAGGAGAAGAGAAATCTAGTAATAAGTATTGGATATTAATATTATTCTGTATACCTTTGTTTGAATGGAGTAATCTTAATGACCAAGCCAGGGAAGACATCATCAGGGTCATGGATATGTGGGTTCTCTTCAACAATGTAAGGGTCTCCACATTTTTCACTGATTGTTTGCAGTGTCTCTCCTTCACGAACCACATAGATTTCATCACAGGGCTTGTTCAAATGACCCACTTGGAGCTGGACCATGCTCACCCTAAATTCACTCTCACTTGATTCAAAGCAGCTCAGGACCAGCATCATAGCCAAGAACAGAGCACAGTACCATGAAACCCTCTCTGCCATTGCTGTTGATGAACACATGGTGCACACCATTGTGATTGTGAAGTTACAAATATTGCTGTTTTGGGCTACTTGGGGATTTCGCTGAGTCTGTGAGTCGAGACTGTGGTTTTGATGTTTCTTAGAATTAGAAATTGAGGTGGCCTTATTTAAGAGAAGGGTTCTTGTCTTTGGTAGTTGGAGTGGGTGTAACTATTGGCGGGAGTTGAAACGGTTCTCTCAATGTGGTAGGTAACTGTCAGCAAAGAGACCCGAAAGAAGAAAACATAGCCCAAGAAAATAAAAAAACAAAGAGGAGAAAGAGTTGGTTAAACTGCTTTATTATACGGATTTAGTCTAATGGTCTTGGGTTTTGAGTCTTGACACCTGCTTCTATTTGTTATGTTTTGTGCTTTTCTAGTTTTGTTTTGTGCTTTTCTAGTTTTCTTTTGGGTGCTTGGAGTTTCTCCTTCCCTAGTACTTAATAAAGGCACAAGGACTTGTTAAAGATGTTGGTGGAGAGGGGTTTAAGTCAAAAGATATCATTGAACCCTACCCTCTACTTAATATGCCGTATTGAGGAATGAGGTAATGTATGTTTTTAGTCCATGGAATACTCAAAACTATAACATTATCTTCTGCCACCTGGCTTGATAAATTTGACTAGATGACCAAAATAGGTGGGTATCAAACACCATACAAGACACATCATGAATGTTATGTTGTACCAATTAATTGGTTTATCAAATCTCATCTATCTACAAGACTACAACTACAAGACATCCATAGGCTACATTCAAGGTACCCATATATCAAAAGATAATAAGCTTAATGAAAAATTTAAATCAAACGTACAAAAAATTTTAAAAGATTATACCTAATATCAAAACTCCTTAATAAAAGAATGATTGATATTTTTTTGACCAGATGTATGATTGATATTTATTGCCTTAGTTATATCCCATATTATCAGCCTGGGTAATTTGATAATGATTATAAAGTATACTTTTGACTCTTAATGATAAGCTAATCCACCTACTTTATCGAAATGATAAAAAAGTTTACTTAATTAGTTTTAAATCCACAATTTAAAAAAATAAGTTCTTTTTTCTCCCTCTCTTCCCTCCCCCTCGCGATCTTCTCCTACCTTTCTATGTGCGATCTCTCTATCTCCGATCTCTTTCTCTGTTCTCTCTCTACTCTCTCTCATCGTCTGCTCTCTTTTATCTCATGCTGATCTCTCTTGTCTATTTCTCTCTTTGTTCTTCACCATATCCCAAAGTCGAAGCCTTGAAGGAGGCCAGCAACCTCCAATCTGGAAATGTTGGGCAATTGTTACTGTCGAACAGTAACTATCTAGGACGATAGTTACTGTTGGACAGTGATAATTATTGGGTATTGTTGCACAATGAGAATTGTCATTCTCTTGACGCGAAAACAAAAAAAAAAGTTGGGCGTGTTGGGCTCCGTGCCCAGTGCATTTTTCTAAGTGATTTCATTAAAGTGGACTGCATTGGGACTTGTTTTTTGATAGTAGGCTTTAAAAGCCTACTTTCTATAATGGACTTAAAAAAAAAAAAACCTAATTTTTACTAATCCAATAAAATAAAGAATATAACATCATGACATCTTAATTACTCAATCCGAGTGATTTGGAAAAATTTACCATATAAACAATGCATGAGACACGCACACTTTTGACTATAAGATGTTGACAAAGTTTAGGTTTACTCTACCAAGATATAATTTTTCATCATTAGATTTGAATGTATGACACAGGGTGTTTCTACTATAGAGGGTTTCGTCATCTAGCACTTGTAAATTGTTCATACAAGAATTATTTGCTTCCACTCATCACACACCACTTATATCTAGCAAACCAGTTATATGTATCCTTCAGCAAGCATATCATTTTCTTCACGGCTCAGGCATAAATATAATTTGTAGTTCATACGATTCAGTCTTGAATGAAAGAATACTACTTATCATAGTTGTATTGGGTTGTTGAAACATTTAAACATGTCCAGAATTACTAAAATGAAGCAGAATCTTGTAAGGCATTTGGGGGTGGCATTGATTTCTAGCTTTTATCATCATTTAGACTCATTGCTAAAAACACAAGAAACTTGTAGTCGAGTAAAGAAATAAGATTAAAACACCATCGTTTTGAGATTAGATTCAGAGTTAAGCATAGTGTTTTGGGCCGATAATTTTGAATGTAAACACAATATGAACAACAGAGAAAACTTAATCAGAAAATCTAGTGGATGATAAAATTCCAAACAGAGCACGTAGATTTCTTGAGGTTCACTGCTCTACTCAACATTTTAAGCAGGTTTGGCTGGGAAGAAGCAAAGTAAATTTCTTGTACGTCTGCCCAAGTAGTTAAGTTAAACATATCCAACAAATAAGGAAATAAAGAAAGACCAAATGGCTAAAGAATCATTGGCGTAGAACTTCCAAAGCAATTTACTATTCCTTGTTCACAACTTCATTAACAGCTAACTGGACATCATTTAGCAAATGTTTTACAAGTTGAGAAGGAAAGAATCAGGGTTTTCAATAGAAATAAGAGGCAACCCAACCTTCATTTCAATTTTTATTTTTTATTGACATATTTTGGATTCCAATTCACATAATCTCGCAGCTTTCACAATTTCATCAATCGATTTCTTATATAATCGAGGACTGCATCCACGTTCACTGTCCAAGCAACTGCAACAGGGGAATAGCCTGTCCATGGATTGCTTGTATTCCAACTGCAATAGAATAAAATCAATTTAAAGAACAATTTGCATAAAATACAATTCTCTTAAGAGTATGCTAATCTGCTCATACTTTTTTAGTCCTTGATCCATCAGCGTGTGCCCAACACAGATGCCCTGAGTCTCAACCCTCACAACCCCATTCCTGTATGTAAAGAGATCAGGACGGACTAGTGCTACAAAACTGACAGGGTCATGAAGGAAAATCCCTGAAACATGTCAGAGAGGTCATTGAGACAAATATGAAAGACTACAATTATTGAACAGGTAAGTGCAGGGTTATCACATATAAGTAGTTACCATAAACACTATCAGATTTCACATGCCAATCTCTGTAGAATTTACATGTGTCGCTTACGAATTTAGCGTACTTTCCTTCAGATTGCCGCAATTGAAGGAGGTCATCATCTGAAACCGCAAACAGTGATCAAGTCAGAGAGATTCTATTTCACAATTCCCATAAGACATCACAGGAGAAGATGGTCTGGAAAGTCAAGCAAGCTATAAACTGGAGGTCCACCTGTAAATTTAACTTGGGTCGTAATATTTATTCCAACAACAGTAATGTTTGCCCCGGACGTAAACACAACATCTGCTGCTTCCGGGTCTCCATAAATCTGCAAGTCAGAGATTGGTGTCTTTGTTGAGATGAATCCAGTCAAGTAAATTTGGATAGTCTCCTACTTTGCAACTTACAACTAGAAGTCTAGAACTCAACATCAAACTATGAATGTGGCATTTAAAGTTACTATTAAGGAACAGTAACATTAGACTCATAACTTTTGGTGCAATAAAATTCATTCTCCTCAGAAAAGGGAAATGAATAACAGTCTTAGCAACAATTAACTGCAGTTATACAAGTATATGAGGCGAAAGTAGGCTAGAGGGATGAAAAAAAAATCCCACACAATTTTTCAGGACAAAGTTTTCTTCTAGGTAAAACATGAAAGAACTTGGTCAACCACTATTTACTTGTAGGATCATTATGACAGAAAGAAGGGCACTTACATTTGCTTCAGCAGCAGGATTTACATTTCCCAATGCAAAGAAGGCACCACCAAGTACGACCACCCTCTTCACCTTTTTCGCAAAGGAAGAATCCCTTTTGATTGCCTGAACAAGGAAACATCAACAAAATAGGGAAGATTATTAAGAGTTCAGAAGCTCAGGGCAGCACAGAAAATAAAATAAAAAGGATACTTCAACTTACCAATGCTAAGTTTGTCAAGGGACCAAGGGCAAGTATAGATACTTCACCAGGATGTTCAGAGACCATATCAACTAAAAATTCACAAGCATTCTTCTCAATTTTCTTTGTTTTTGGAGGAGGTAGATAAATGTTTCCCAACCCATCAGAACCATGAATAAAGTCAGCAACACGTGGCGTTCCACCCTTTTTCCAAAAAGAAACATGGTTATGACAAACTAAATAAAGTTTGTTATTAGAAAATTAAAGGAGGAGAAGGGTAATTAACCTATTAAATGTAATGAAAGTGGGCCCGAGAAGAAAAAAAAAATGACACAGAACTATAAAGTTGTAATCTCTAGAGGATGTTCCATATAAAAGTATAAAAAAAGCAGGCCATATGTTCCAAGGTTAATCTCAGTTGTGGTCCAACTCTAATGAAGACGACTAATGCAGGTTAAGCCAAGGAATACAAATCAAAATAATTACCTTTAGAGGCTCGGGGCTACCCTCCGCCACAGGCAAACCTTGATGCCCTGCGATCTCACACTATCCTTTTGCGCATTAAAAAACACTAATTGATCATGAACATACTCAAGAAAAGAAAAAGGGATAGACAGACAGACCCAAAGTCATTATAAAGACTCACTGTAAAAGAAGATGGATATCGACTGATACAAGTACATACCAGAAGCAAGGCATTGCGAGTGGCATCTTCTGTGGTAACATTACCAAATATTGTTGTCAAGCCCAAGATTTCCAACTCCGGAGTTTGAAATGCCATTAAGATAGCCATAGTATCATCTGCCAATTGCAAATAGAAATATCACACATGAAAACATGTTGGAGAAAAAAAAAAAAAAAAAAAAAAAGAGACATTCTTCGCTGTTCTAGTATATATAAACCAGTATCTATATATCCACAACCAAAAAATTTCCCAATATCATTTAATCAAACTTAGTAAATGTTATTTGAATCCTGCCCTATGCAGGAATTATAAATTTTTTAAACCTCGAACTGATTCATAAGAGGGCATATTGATACATTGAATGTAACAACTTCCCACCACCGCCCAACAAAACCTCCCCACTTCTCTTGTTCTCTAAGTTTTTCTTGCCTTTTCAAATGTTATAGCACATGCTTTTGAAAAGCTTTTGCAGGTACCACATCAAAAAAAGCAGTTGACTTCTGAAAAATCAAAATGTTAAAGTCAAAAAACTATTGTTGCCTTTCATTCTCATCAATTCCCTGTTCCAAAGTACCTTGGTGAAAACTGGTTTCCTGGTAGAACCCCATTTCGCCCTAGTTGTTGCAAAATGGGAAAAATAAGCAGTTTTTCGCAACAGATTGGGGATTCTATATCCGAAAAATAAAGTGAGGTTTGGTGCTTTGTCAGTTCCAAACTAATCTTATCAAAACGAGGCGAAAAAAGTCAAACCAGAAAAAGTGAGACATTGGCAAAAACATAATTCCACAATACAATCACATTTCACATACACAACTAATATATTTGCTAAAGGTTCTCATGCTAACGCCAAATCATTATTTAACAAACAAACAATAAAGTATTCGAAAAGAAAAACTTCAAAGTAGAAAACTCCGTTTGGCTGCTGAGAAAATGTACCAAAAATAAGGTAGATCAAATGAACGAAAAGCACAAGCTAAACTTAACTCTAAAGTTGTAAACAATTGAGCCTAATTCAACTGTTTTTGTTTTTCAGTTTTTTGGGCTTAGTTGAGGCAAGTTCCTCACTTTCCACAACTAAAAGCATCCCAAAACAAAAAAGTCAAATACTTTAGCCTCGCCTCTTTTCTTTTCCCACATTTTTCTCAGCAACCAAACAGAGGAATAACAATGCAAAGAACCTGATCAAGTGAAAAAAACACATGGAATGGAAATTGAACTCACCAATTCCAGGGTCAGTATCGATAATGAGCTTCTCGCGCTTCAGCTGACAACCCAAAACGCCGTCGCCTTCGGCACCGACCACCACACCATGAGAATTCGCCATCACGCTCTCCATAACCGCTGTCAAGCTCAGAACGATTAGGGCGTTACTTTCAGACAGCGAGAGGAGTATCTATATAATGTGTATGTATATGCGCGCGTATATTATATTATACACAACCAACATATACATACACACGTATATATATATATATATATATATTGGGGTTTGGTTTCGTCCGATTCGAAGGGACGAAGAGGGCGATGCGAAACTGATGAGCTGCCGCAAGGAGTCTCGGAGGTCTATGTATATTCCCTATAGTCTCGGTACCAAAGCTGAGTAGATGACGAACTGCCTTCTGTATTTTTTGACCAATCATAGCCCCACAGGTGGCATATTCTTAGTGGATCTCATTCTTGCCTAATCTCTTCATTCATTCATTTTGATTTATTAACTTTAATTACTTGGTTTTATTCTGTCTTCATTGTAAGTTACAACTTACAATGGTGAAAATTCCCAACTCAGCATAGTATTCTTCATTTGTGCTAAAATTGAGAGTTTAGTTGGGGACGTATCTAATTCTAGGCCTAGGTTGATTGAGTTTATCTCAATGGGTTTATTTATATTTATACATTTTTGGGTCATATTTTTGAAGTCTTGATTATCATCACTGATGTGAAATTCAATAATGCGAAATTGGTATTATTGTTTTTTATTCTTTATGGGATAATAAGTTATTTATAATTTGTGAATTATCTTAACCTAACATTCGATCTTGTTCAGTTTTTATTGTCAAATTTGTCATCCCCTTAGGTGCGGGAATATTCCTTTTGATGGTATCATGGGCTAGGCATAAAAAGTTTTGGCAAAGCCAAGATCCTGCAATATTGTAAAGCTATCAAAATGGGACCGGATGTAATGGGTGTGCCGTGTGGGGTTATTTTTGTTCCTTTTAACATAATATATTAATGTCAACTTTTTGTTTTCACATGTTATTTGTGGTTGCATACTGCCAAATGAATTCGTCTTTCTATTAAATAAATGTCAATTATGTTAAGCTTAATTCCTTGGCTATTAATTATTGCGGAGATAGGAACATGAATCAGAATGTTTATTAATATTAGTAACTATCAAATAAAGAGCATTACAAAAGTCAAATTTGGATTACACATCAGAATGCAATTCTCTGACTGCTCACGTTAATTTAATTGGTTTTTATTGCACATCCTCTATTTAGTTCACGGAACTCAATTCTTATGCCTTTTTCAGGATGAATGAAATGTAAGATTCACATTCGTTGGGTAATATTGAGAAAGTAAATCAATAATTTTCTTTTCATTTTCATTCCCTTATTTGGTTTGTGAATAATAAAAAATAAAATTGGTCTAATTTTTAAATTATATCCTTATTTATTAAACAAAAGCAATATTTTTTTAATTAATTTAATAAAATATCAGGGTTAGTTTAGTCCACAAAATAAGCAATAAATGTTTTCCCAAAAGGGAGGAAAACAAAGAGTTAATTACACTTACACCTCCTGAGGTTTATCGTCTTTTCACATACACCTCATGAGGTTTCAAAACTGTTGCATATAACCCCCTATAGTGAGACGAAAAATGATGAGAAATTATGCAAAAAGACATGTAAGGGGTAAAATGACCTAATAAGATTACTCAAGGTGTAAAGTCCAACCTAAATACAAATATTTTTGTTTTGTTTATTTATTTTTTTATCTTATAAGGGGTTATATGTAATAGTTTTGAAACCTCAGGGGGTGTATGCGTAATTTTTGAAACCCCAGAGGGTGTATGTGAAAAGACGATAAACCTCAAGGGATATAAGTGTAATTAACTCTGAAAACAAAACCTAAGCTCCACTAAGGATTTCATTTTCTCCCCAATAAGGGAAATCATTTCCCTTAGGCCAGGAAATAGAATTGATTTCTCATTCACATGCCTCCAAAATTTGAATCAAACAGACCATTAATATTAAGATGCTTATTCCAGTTGTTGAGCAACTTAAGGATGCACATTCAGTCATTATTCGAATATATATCTATTTAATTAATTAATTAATTCTTATCGATGAAATTTAAATTTAGAATCTTTTCCGACAAAAAGAAATTTAATGTCATCCGCTAAACTAAATAGATAGTACTTGAATTAACCTTAAGGGCTTATTTGGTTCACGGAATTAATTTCCCAATAATTCCTTTGCATTTTCCAGGGAGAAGGGAATGTGAAATTCTCTTTCTTGTGTTTGGTAAGCTTGGAAAAGTAAACTAGAAATTTAAAGCAATAAATGTTGTGTTTGATCAGTTTTCCAATTGTACTAGAATCTATTATTTATTTTGAAATAATAACACGGTTAGTTTTGTCAAAAAACAATAAATGTTTTCCCAAGAAAGGGAAAATCAATTTCATTGCTCTAGCAAAGGTTTCATTTTCCTCCCAATCGGGGCATCAGATTCCCTTAGGTTATGAATTAATTTGCCTTCTCTGTACTTACTAAACATGAGAATGAAATTTATTTTACATTTTTAGGCCTCTAAAACTTACACCCAATGAGCTCTACAGACTTAAGATGTTACTATTTCTTATTTAAAAGATGATAAGATAGTAGTATAACTTTGGTCAAAGATAAGTGCTCTATGATTATAGTGATACAATTTGATTTCTCATAAACTCAAACTGACGAGCAATTTCAGACTCCTCCATGGTGACAGTTTCACTTGTGACTGCATACATCTAATATTTTACGCATGTAAAATATTGTAACTTTGATTAAAGATCCTGCAATCAGATAAAAGATTCACAGCTTTCAATAATAGAGTGTCGGTCCAGATTAAATTAGAGTTATTCGTTGGAAATAGATCCCGGCCCTACCTACCACCTGCATTATAATTGAATCAAACAATGTGGTGGGTCTGGTGACGCCAGTATTACAAAAAGCACATATATATCTCTATTTATTAATTACTTTGGAAAGGTGATAATCATTGAATTTATTTAATCATAGTTGAAGTAATACACAGCAAGATGGCATCATAGCAAAGCATGCATGCCTAGCTAACGAATGTGCTCATGCTTGATTGATATTATCATTTGGTATTATAGGCAACCAAACCACTTTGCCTAGCCAGAACTTTAGCCTCTTTCACAATGTTGCTCTTCAGAACATGGTAGGGTTTGTCATTTGAAGACATGATGTGTACTGAATAGCTCAGGTTCAGCACAGCACATGGCAGTATACATGTGAAAATAAATAAAGGAAATGCACACATGTCTGGTAGTGTATAGTGGTATCCCACACAATTAGCACATCTTCTATGACTAAACAAAAACATGTGGCCACACATGTTTACCCCTAATGAGGTTGCTCTCTTTTTGTTTTGTTATCCTATTGTCATGTTAATTGTTATGTGCTCATACTTTGGTGGAAAACACAATTATACCCTAAATACTAAGAGGAAATCCTCCTCAAGATAAAGGATTTTTGGAATTTGCTCACTTGCAAAGATAATTAACATAAAAGGTAATTAATACTGAGAACCTCCTTAGTGTTCACGAGAAGATAGAATAGAAGAAAAGAAAAATCTTTTTACAAGTGACACATATGCTCAAGTCTCAACACATTGATTTTTAAGAAGACTAGACTTTGGTATTCTATTTTCAAAACTTTGCAGCGGCCACGGCCCCTCTTAGTCCCTTCTATATTCCGTCCCTGGTCAAATGCACTGATGTACTTTGGGCGACTGGGATTTGCATTCTGCACCATCTCGTCAAAATTTTGTGCTGCAACATTTGGCCCCTGCACCATATGAAACTATGAGATGCCAGAGACCTACCAACCTTTAGACAAAGAGCACAACAACCAGCACTGCACACCAATGTAAAAATATGAAACCACATGCAACGTTTAACAAAAATTGAATGAACATGACAACCACTCCTTTCTTGTTCGATCATAAGGGACTCTGTGAAACATTGGGAGCAGCAGCCTAACCAAAATTGAATTTCTGACTCTAAATCAGAAAAAGAGGAAGTTTAAGGACTTCCCGTATTCATTTGATAACCTAACATGCACATATGTCATATGGTCAAGTCTCACAGAGAAAACACATGTGCAGGCACACACAAAAGAAATAGCAACAAATGTTTTGGCAAACCAGCCACCAAGGTTCCTTGAGAGCGATTAGGATCCAATATTAACCACTTCCACAAGTATCACAGGCTAAACATCATAGCCACCACAAATGAGAGAAACCTTTCTCTATGGAAATCCTGAACCATGCATAATTGCAGATAAGCACATACAATATCTGGGAACACAAATATCCGTATCAATGAGCTGCCGGATAACCTCATGTATAAGCATAAGCTATGAACACAAATATCTGCATCAGATTTAACATACCTTTTTTAGTATATAATTGCTCACATCAGTAGATTCCATTAAGTAACTTCACGCATTTTGTTGTTTTGGGAGCTTATGATATTGGCAGGTGTCTTTACCAGACTACCCTTAGCATTTCCAGTGGCTTGTCCAGTGGAATTCCTAGTATTTGTTGTCTCATTTGCTACTACGGACTTCTTTATCTGCCAAAGAAGGGAGGGCAAAGATAAATTAAAAGTAAATGGGTGCAAAGATAACAATAGTATTAAATATTTCTAACATTATCATGCATATATCAAATTAATCTAACCACCCAAGTTTCAATCAAAATTGAGCAAAGATATCATGCATGTGCCAACTGCCAACCCAAAATTCACTTACACACATATACAGATGTATGAATGTCCATAAAATGGGGAAAATACACAGGCCAAACTTACAACAGCAAGGCGCTCCTTGTGAATATCATTTGTAAGCTGCAAAGACATAATCAAGAATTAATGAAGCATTAAAAGTTTTTTTTTCCCAATGTATGAAATACATCATCACCATAAGCACAAGAATAGGTCCTTAAGTTTAGAATACTACAAATAACAGTTCAATGCTTACTGGTTTTCTGAAGCCCTTAATCTCATCACCACCAAACCCAGGAAGAGTTATATTCCACTCTTTTTCTGTATGAAACAAAATAAGATACAGAAGATTAAGCACTACATGTACATAATGTGAACATAAAAATCATCGAGGACTTCTGCCACATAACTAACCAAGATGTAGAAGTATGTCTTTTGCTTCTAATGTAGTTGATTTTCGATGCTTGGCTAATGAGCAACCAAATGTTGTAACCTGCCCAAAGGAAAAGAAAATACTGTCAGCATAAGAATTATGACAAAAATAGAATAGCAATATCTCGAGAACTATCATAGAGTATAATGGAAATTGCTCGATCATTGTCGAGTATATTAAAAGAGGTGAAGCAAAAGAAAAATAAGCCTTATCCTATAAAATTAGTCCTGTCTACGATAATGCCTTATTACTGAGGCAAATTCTTCATGCCCAAGCATTATTTCAGCTAGACAAGATCTGGACAAAGGATATCCATGAGTTCAACCAAAACAGAAAAGATATAAATATTTAAAAATTTAGAAAATCTGAACATTAGGCATTTCAAGAATTCAGGAAAAATTCCCTCTTGAATTGCCACCAACTGACCAATCAAATACATTCAATGAAAGACATAAATGAAGAAGAAACTGAAAATTCCTTCTTAGAGAAAAACAGAACAAATCTCATAACACATAAATATGTGTACTACATGTTCTTCCGATTCTTTTGTCAAATAATATACAGATTCATACTGCAAGAACAAGCTCAAAAAATAACCATGGATAGAAAGCCTACAAAAAGGTCCAGTTTCACGAAATAATGCAATTCTATCCAGCCAAGAATTTCTTAGACATAAATGCTGAATAATAATCAGTGATCTCCTTTGGGTGGAAGACAATAAAAATATGAAATATTAGCTCAATCACTCACAGAATCAACAAATTCATCTGCAATGTCCATGAGAATGTCTTCAACTTCTGGATCCAACCTCTCCAATGGATCAATCTGTCAAAAAGCAGAAAACTTAATGACATAAGGCAAAAAAGAAAAATCAAATTGCACATGAATTCTAAATGAAAACAAAGATATTATATGCATCCACTCTAGCATGAAATGGATGTCTTCTAAATTTAGCTTTAACAATGTACAGATGAAACTTCAACACAAATTCACAAGAATATGATGATAGCAGCAAGAAATATAAATATGAAATATAGCCAACATGGCTAACCTGGTTGACTAGCTCATGGATGCTTCTTTTGCTAAGTATTCTATTACAAGTTTCATCAGTTTCTGCACTAGCAGTTCTATTTTGGTTCCCTGGTTGGACTGTGTTAGGCTGCACTGCTGCAACAGAGGAAGACTTCTGATTTACCAGGCTCTGACCCCTTGTAATTTGTTGCTGACGGGGAGTAGCCTGTGGGACCCTTGATGGTTGAACTTGTTGCCCAAAATGCTCATTTCCCTGATGCGATGAAGAAGGTTGTTGATTCTGCACAGATGACATATGCTGCTGCTGTGAAGCTGCAGGCAGGGAATGGTGCTGTTGCTGTGAAGCTGTAGGAAGGGGATGGTGCTGTTGCTGCGGAACATGTGATCTTTGCTGCAAGGATGATGAGTTCAGCTGCTGCCTATATGAAGGGGATGGTATAGGAGGCTTCCCTTGTGATCCAGATGATAACCATGGCTGAGTATGAGGCTGCAAACCCGGAGATGTATTTTGTGATGAACTAGGAGATCCCACAGTTGAGACTCGTAAAAGGCTATGCCCTTGGAAATTCTGCATAAAGGAAATGGAATTAGCAAAAACACTTATAGAATAGGAAAAAAGACTTTAAGTCACTAGAAATTTTTCACAAGGCACAACAAGAACAAGCTGTTAATAGCAGATTATAAAGGTTTAAAATAAATGAATTTGTGATCCAACTGACCCCGGAAGAGACGACAGGACACAAAATTGAACCCCCAGAGAGTATTTGTCTTATAAAATAATGAAGGAGAAATGATTCCAGGTTCCCCGATTCTTGGAAACAAAATTAAAATAACGCTATAGCATTTTTTGTTAATCATCATCATCATCAAATCCTTGGATGAACAATGAACTTAATAATGCAAGTCCAATAATTCCTTTTCTTCACCAAAATGTAGAATGTCCAGTTATTGATGCAAAGAGGCAACTGGAGAATATGCAAGCACCCACTGTACATTGCAGTAAGAATGAACAATCCACCATACTTATATGCAAGCAAAAAAAAAAAAAAAAGATGGCTTCATAATAAAAAATTCCTCCATAAGCCAACCAGGAAAACCTTAACAGGCAACACAACTTCTTCATAGGACAGAGCACTGTTACATGATATATATAAATTCACATGTGTCTATGAACTACAAAATCAACATTAAAACCGAAATAGTAAATGTGGAAACTGCATACTGACTTGGGAAGAAGGGGACTGAGCACTTGCGGTAGAAGGTGGTCTAAGAGAGGATTGCACAGGTCTCTGTGGATGGTGTGTAGTAATACCAGCTGGCCGCATTTGAGAACTCGAACCCATGGAACCCATCATCCCTATTCCCTGCATTCCTTGCATTGGCCTCACCTATATGTCCCAATACATCTAATCAATATTCAAGCAAGTAAACCACACAAAGACAGCCGCAATCTACAATAAGAAAACCAACCATCTATCTAGCGGCTTAGAAAAAATACAAAATAGATACAGAATAAAACCACAAAGTTCAGTTCTTTTGGTCACCCAACATGTCAAATAGTCACTATAATAGTTAATGGAACTAAAAGGTCACCTGGGAAGCATTGGAATTGGAAACGGGTTCGGGCAAATTGACCCCGCCCCGGCCCAGACCACCAAAATGCTGGCCATAAGAGCTCGAGAACGAAGTGGGTTGAGAAGGAGAAGGGCTAGGGTGGTGCGGCGGAACACCAAGGGCAATGCCGCCCCTCGAGTGCGGAGGCGCGGTGGCGGAAGGCGAGGCGGGAGGCCCGGAGGAAGCTGAAGAAGAAGGCGAGGGGAAGTGAGCAAAATGAGACTGCGGCCATGGGCGAGTCAATGTGGAGGGAGGCCTGGGCTGTGAAGAAGGGCTTGGAAGGGACTGGGGGGGCTGAGAAGGGACTGGGGGTAATGATGGGGTTGAGGGTTTAGGGTTAGGGTTAGGGTTTGGGGAGGGGTTAGGGATTGAGGTTGAGGTTGAAGGGGTTGCAGCTGAGGAAGGTGGTGGGTGTGGGTGTGGGTGTGGGTGTGGGTGAGGTTGGGATTGGGGTTGGGTTGGGGGTTGTTCAGTGGGGGGTGGTTGTAAGGTGGAGGAGGTTGGGGTTGTGGTGGTGGTGCTGCTGTTGGAGTTTTGTTGGTCCATGTCAGTTTGTGGGAGTTGGAGGGAGGGAAATTTGGTTTTTTCTTGGATTATGGTTTGGGTTATTTATAGGGGAGTTGAATTAGGAAAAGTGGAGCTTTTCTATTGGTTTATGTTAGATTTATTCTGAAGCCCATGGGACAATACTTAGGCTTTTATAATTTGAGCCCAATTCCATTGGGTTTCAAATCTGGATAAGGGAGATGGGAAAATAGCTAATTGGTGATTTTTAATTTCTAACTAGTTTGACAATTATTTTGTATATTATCATCCCTTTATCTCCCTCACATTTGCCATCTCTTCCTTTGCTTGGAAATTAAAATATTTGGTCGTGACATTCATTTCTGTATTTCTTATATGACGAACAAAATCCAACCCAGTTGACATGTCCACATGACTCTAAGTTCAGAAATGTTGTATTTGTAAAAGATTATAACATTGAAATTCTAACATATCCATAGATCATACATTTCAGACATTCATTACATGTAAGGTTTGCTTTACATAATGAGATGTTTCAATTTCAAAAACAAATAATAGTTTGGATAACTAGCAAGTCTCCAAAGAGTGTTCTTCTCAATACCCAACAGTTAATGCACTAGCATGGACTGCAGATTCTCCCTTAAAACTGCCTGTCTGTCCTGTCTACTCCCTGTAATTGACATCCCTTTTCCAAAAAGTAGAGCTTGTCAAGGCTGTTGATATAACACAGAAGGTAGAACACATCTCTTCCCAGTTGTGCATTTGGTACAAATTGAGCCAATCCCTGCCTAAGATGAAATTCATATCAGGTTTCCAGCATTATATGTCAGCAGATTTTGATATTTAAAGTCATGGCCACTGCTTCTATGCCCCTCACGAAGTCAAAGACTCATTTCTAGATGTAGCACTTTCATCCTCAAGAACTTGGTACTGCAAGCTCGGGTTTCCAGTCTCAAGTTCAGTAACAGGAGCAGGATCCTTTTCCCTGTTTGCAAACAATCATGTGTTCTTGTAATGATTAATTTCAATAAGGTAGATTGACTATTTAATACAAGGTTAGAAGACTCAGAACGTACGTTACTGAATAAATGATGAGTCCGATAACTACGACTGCAAAAGCTAGATAGTAAAGCCAGTCTACCTGCATTGGAGTCAATATCAAGTCAGGTTTGCTATCAGTGTGAACAAAGGGGATGGAAGGTGTGAACTTAAATAATTGCAAAAATTCAAAAATTATAGAGTGTTACCTGCTGGTGGTAGAAAAAGATGCGAAAAATAACTGCCCACATATCAGCTGTGAGGATAGAGAGATTTAACAATGTGGCTCCACTCAGCTGTATGCAAAAGACCCATTAGAGATATTAATAGTGAGTAGCTCTCAAAATTGCTTCACTCCATGGGAGGCAATGTATCCAATTGCTTTCTAAATTTGTAGTAAGTTCATTCAGATCCTAATTTGTTAATACAGTGCTTGCTAGAATTAAACAACTAAAGTATTTCCATCCACTTCCCTTTTTCAGGTATTTGCAATGGCATTGTAACTAGTTTTGCATCATATAAATGCTTGCATGCTAATAAAGCCATACTGAAAAGTGAATGATATTCTATAAGGCAATTTTGCCAACAACGGTTAATAAGAAGGAAATTGACCTTGAGAACGATTGGAACAAGTGTGTAGAACATAAAGCCTGATAGAGCATAGCCAGCAAAGGCTAATATCTGGAGAAAAAAAAAATAGCATTCAACTTAAGAAGCAAGGAAGGGATGTAAACCTAGTTACAAAACTAATAAAGGTGGAAGAACTGCCCAGAATGCTGCAGAACATTCACGACAGGATATAGGTACGATGAACAATCTTTTCACAATTTAAGCTGTGTATAATTTAAGCTGCATTAATTCACATGTTTATTTATTTGGTCAAATCAAATCACATATAATACAAGGCTAAGAATACTTACAATATCTGTAGACCACTTGATTGACTCCAGACTCTTTAATTCCATGATAGATCTAAAAGAAGGTTAAGGAATTAAAGAAATTATGTGTTCTTCAATGCAGAATCATGGTACAGATTTTATGAAGCCACTGTCTTGCATGCATTTCGTATGAAAAGGATACATCTGACACACACTCACTAGGAATCCATAAACGCCGATCATGCATATTACTTCAACACGGTCTTTTTTCTTAACACAAAACTCCTGCAGTTTAGGAAGGACTATGAAGATAAGCAACTCAAAATATGATATAAAAACAATAATATGTACAAAATCTGACCTGAAGTAGCTTCATTTCATACAACTGATACCTTTCTACAGGGATAAACTGACAGAAATTACAAGAGCTCAAAAGGATTCACCAACCTCACCAACATTGCTCATTGCAAAGAAAACTGTTCCTGCGATGACAAGAATGTCTCCAAGGAGAGGTCTTGAGCCACCTGAAGGATGAATGAAAATGATTACAAGATGCTACATAACTCGGTATGATTCCACTGATAGATTTAGAACTGTTTAAAGGATACATGTATTTCATTTTTTTTTTCTTTTGAAAGTTTTTAGTATACTTGTAGTTTCAATAACCAACTAGGAATACTTCACCCATCAGAGATAATTCCATAACTCAAAAGAAAATCATCTTTTTATAAGTTTGAAACATTATTCTTCACAACAATTACTCAAAAATAGAAAAATAAATCCAAAAAGGCATAAGAGAAAGTCACCTCCACCACCCGCCCCTGCATCAGAGAGGAGCACCAGACCAAGCCCCACCACACAGATGGCTGCACCAAACATTTGCCATAGGGAATATCGAGTGCCTAGGAAAATCCATGTGAAAATTATGACCCAAGCTATTGTCCAACAGTCCAATAATGTCACACTAGTGATTGATGAGAACTGGTATGCTTTGTTAACTGCATCAAAAAACATAAAGTTCATTTTTCCACATATCATTACCTATATGCAGTTGGGATTGGCCATGAAGGGTATTTTTTTTAAGATCTAACTCATCCTTGGTGTAAAATCATCCCCAACAAACATCAAAGAATGACCAACCCAATGTCACAATGGAGCCAGAGATTTTATCCCAATTCCCAACCACTAGCAAATCGATGTCCAAGGGAGAAATGATCAATAAGAACTTTAACCAGCATTACAAGCAGCAAATAAACCCCAGAAACGACTGATGCTGAGCATATGAAAGAAAGCTCAACCATTAGCACTCACCAAGATAGTTCCCTTCAACATCAACAAACCCCAATAGAAGATACCAATACCAAGAAACCTGCAAATCCCAAGTTCTCAGTTTCTTCATTGCCCATATCACCAAATGGAACATTAATGGCGAATCACAGTAAAAGTAGCTTAAACGACATTTTTTTTTATCTATTTCTTGAAACAGGTTAATAATGAAGGAATTGAAATTTGGAAACTGAGAAATACCCGCAGTTTGTCACGCCTATACAGCAAGATGCCCCCATAAACCAAAACCAAACTTATGTAAGTGAATGCAGTCTGTGTAATAGGCGTATCCACACCTGCACACATCAATCACAAAACCATTATATATCAAAACCCAACAAGAAATTTGAAATGGGTTGGTTTGGTTAAGGTTAAGGTTACCGAGATTGGCTATGAGAGAGGAAGTGAAGCTCATGAGTGCGAGAACAAAAGACACGACCTGACCCAGGAGCAATAGGTGCAGAGTTCGCAAGGTTCCATGGCTTCTCCACCAGCTGCTTGTTGGGCACAGGTTCATTTTTATTTGTTAATTGCTTGTTGAGAGTGAATATGTCGTATTAATTATTATGACCACTTGTATTTGAAATTTATTTATAGTAAGAAATATTAAGAGGTCGTTATGAGATTTGGAGTTAACGTCTGAGATCTGCTACAGTCTTCAGTCTTCACTGTGTGTGTAGCTACCGTTCTTGTGTTTCTCAACAGTGGGCGCGGGAGATATCTTTTTCTTGGCAAGTAGAAACCTGTGTCACGTGATGGTGGTAAATTGGAAATTTTGGAGAAAAAATTTAGATGCATCGTGTATTCATGTAGGTAAAGCTACTTCCGTGTGTGCAAGTTTGTCCACACGTGTGCGCACTTGAGCGAGCATTCGAATACTATCACCAGTCGTTCGAACGCTCACTCACATGCACATTTCTAATGGAAACTCACTTGAAGTTTTTTATAAATGTAGGATATAAAGTGTGTTTGGTAAGATATGTATAGAATTTTTCATTATTGATTGAATAAATAAAAGATCATTATGAGGTAGTTTATTGTTCATTTGCAAATTATTTAAGGCATGTTTACTAAACTAGAATTAAAATGAATAAAAATAGTATAAATTAGAATAAGAATGAATCATAATAAGGATAAATCAGAATCAAACATATTTACTAACCGTAAAGAATCAAAATGGGAATCAAGGTGATTCTCATAAAAGTGTGCAATAATTGGTAAGAATCATAATCAAATCCAATTTGATTACTCAAATGTTGTTGTAAAAAATAAATTATAAAAGAATATTTGTGTAATGAGTTTTCATAAAATGAAAGTGAGGAAAAACAATTGGATGAGAGGCCATTTTTGGTTTTATATTTATAGGGCATTTTTGGATTATTTTTAAAAAAATATATGATAAGGTAGTTTTGGCGTGAAAAGTTCATTATGAATTTCTCAATATCGGGAATCTCATGAGTTTTACGCTCTCCCCCCTCTCCAAGTTCTTAGGCCTATTTAACAATATGATTTGACTTATTTGCCATTTTTATAACCAATTCATCTAACAATTAATTTTCTTTACTCCTATAAAAAATTATTTTTCTTTACTTATTTTTATCTCCATAACTAATTTGTCTAATGGTTATATATCCACCATTTTTTTTTTATGTTTGACACATAGATTATCCAAAACTAAAACCAATAAATTTTCATACAAATATGACTTTTTCTCATACAAAGTATAAATAATGTTGTGAGCTTATTCATATGATGGCCATATAAAAATAAGAATTGGATGACTATTAACACACATTTATGATGAAGACAATATATAGTAAAAATCTTAAAATATCAACTATTGAACACCTATGATTTGATTATAATTACAACTATCTGAGCATTGTAATTTTATCATAACTACATAAATTTTACAACAATAACATGAAACTCATGAGATATTAGAAGAAACTAAAATTAAGTGATGAATACACTTATTTGAGATGCTTTGAGAACCAAGAACAGGAATCATTCCCAAGGGCTTTTAGAATCTTCTTGACGAAATGAATTCTAGCAATGTTGTGATTTTTATTCAGCAAGAGGATTGTGGCTTCCACCTCTTAGCCACTTTGATCAAAGCCTGTCAGCATTTGCTAAAGAGGGGATGGTCCTTAATTTGTCTCATGTTTACAAGAAAAGGAATCATGTTATTGACAAATTAGCTAAGTGGGCTATGCAAAATTGATTTCATATATGGCAATTCTGCAAGATCTCTTCTTTTGTCAGGGGAAGAATCCGCACGAATTACTTGAGTTATTCTTTTGACTTGGGCCTGTTCTTGTTATTTGGGTTTAGCCCGCATTTTACCAAAAAAGTAAAAAGAAATAGATTTCATGCATCTCACAAAATATCCAAAATCTTTTTTTTTTTTTTGAAACAAAATAATAATATATGTAGGAGGAATCAAAATCTCTAAAAGGATGCTTGTAAAGTAGTCGTTTCTGTTTACAAAAAAATTATAATTTGACACTAATTGTCTACTTACAAGAATTAATTGCCCCTTAGAAAATAAAGAAAACAAAATTAAATGTAAATTGCCTGTGGTTTGCTCGGCGAGGAGAAACTACTACTTACTTAGTTAAGGAGTAAAGGACCTTACTTGCGTTCATTAATACTTATTTAATACCACAAATTAACTATTAGTCTAATAATAATGTTAGAGAGGTCATAAATTCAAATTTTTCAAGAAAAAAAAAACACTCCTATACCAAACACATATAATATAGGGTCAGTTTAATATTGCTGTGAGAAAAAACAGCTGTGAAGTAAAGTCAGCTGTAAAGTAAAGCAATTGAGTGTTTGGTAAACTATGTTTTCAAAAGTGTTGTGAGTGCAAAAAACAGCATCAAAGTATTTGGTAAATGTTAATGTAAAAGTGTTGTGACTGTGTATAATTACTAAAATGGACATGATGCTGAAAGTGTCTTTCATTTATTTGTTTGGTAAAAATAAAATGTTTTTTATTTGTTTTCTATATTTGTGGCTTCAAATTTTTATTAGCATTAATTTTTTTAAGAACAACATTATTAAATAAGTATGCCTATTATTTTTTAGGTATATTATAATTTTAATCGTACAAATAAAATATCATAATTAATTATTACAATATAAAATATAACTAACAATAGACATTTTTTTAATTCAAAATAAACAAATAAAAATTATAGAAATCAATAAGGGTATTATGGGTAAAATAAAATATTCATTATTGTTGTGATTCACTACAGCTTTCAAAAGCACCTAGAAATCTGCTTTCTGTTTTTGTTGTGGGGAATTGAGAATTGTGAAGAAAAGTAATTTTTAATTTTTTTTACCAAACACCAAAATTGCTTTAGGTGATTGAGAATTGTCATCCACAACAGCTTTTGGGTCCTCCACCACAATCTCAAACGAGGCCATAGTCATGTTATTGATTTTACTCAACACGACAAGAAAAATTTGTTCTTAGATTTTGATGCAAACAACTTTTTTTTTTTTTTGGTAGCCGAGGGTGTTCTGGGCCAGTTTTCATGCACCAAACTAATTCCTTAAACCGATCAAAGACAAGCAATTCAGGCCGGGCTTAGAGGATTTACAAAAGATTTTACCTCTTTTATTGCCTGGCTCCAAGAGTCGTAATCCCTTACTGCCTGACTCCAAGAGTCGAATTGACAAACAACTTTGCATACAAGCAATCAAAACATAATCATCACCCGAAGTTTTATAACTTTAGTGGATAATGGTCACGATACCATAGTGGTCAAAGTGGGCAACCAACTCATTACATCCTTAAACGTGGCTTTGCTTAAGGTATGCAAGTATTGCAACCAACTTCATGATTTTTTTACCTTCATGAAAAAAAATGATAATAAAAAAGAAATAGATAAAAGAAGGGCTAATGGATGGTAGGGTTTTTTTTTATTGAAAAAAAAAAAAGAATTAATTACCCTAAGCTACATACTAGTTATTGTTTTTAATATGTAATACCATGATCAATAAAATGTAACAATTAGGTCACTTTATTAAGAATTAGGTCATTGCATTTGATTTCTCTCTCCACATTATAATGCACTCAACCCATACTTCCCACTACCCACCTTGATCTCATTCTCTCTTCTCTCTCCTCCGTTTCTCTTTCTTCTTCTTTTTTTTCCTTCTCCTTTCTCTTTCTTTTTTTTTCTTCTTCCTTTCTCTCATTTCCTCCATCAGTAACTCCATCCCCCACCTGCGTTGACCACCAGCCCACCCTCTCTCTCTCTGGACGACGTCGCAAGATCGATCTGGACAACGTCGCAAGATCGAGAGCTCAGACTTCCTGATCAGCGAGTTCCACGACCCCTTTCGCCGATTTATGTTTAGGTTCTTGATTTTTTTGTTTAGTTCAGTTTCTGAAACTGCAGTTTTCTGCAGTTTCTGGAACTGCATAAAAAACTGCTGTTTTACAGTGAACTTTCTGCAGTTTGTGAACTGAAACTGCAGAAACTGCAGTTTGTGTGAACTGAAACTGAAACTGCAGTTTCTGAAACTGTAAGTGAACTGAAACTGCAGTTTCTGGAACTGTAAATGAACTGAAACTGCAGAAACTGCAATTTATTAGAGTTGAAACTGCAGTTTATTGGAGTTGCAGTTTCAGAAACTGCAGTTTATTTGAGTTGCAACTGCAGTTTCAGAAACTGCAAATGAACTGAAACTGCAGTTTATTTGAGTTGCAAGCTTGTAGTTGCAGTGTAAATGAAACTGCAGTTTATTGGAGCTGCAGGCTTGCAGTTGCAATTACTAACTACAAGTGAAACTGCAGTTTCTGAAACTGCAAAGTGAACTGAAAGCAGTTTGTGAACTGAAACTGCAGTTTTTTTGGAGTTCAATTAATTAGAGGGACCACTAGTACTACCCAGTTTCTTTGATAAAGATTTCGAGATATGAACTAGTTCAATTAAGCTGCAACATAGTAGAGAGATGGACAGAGGAGAGAAGAGAGATAAAGGGAGAGGGAGGGAAGAAGAGAAGAGAGGGGGAAAGAGAAAGGGTCTGATACAAACAGAGACCATGAACGCCCAGATTTGTAGAAGATGGCCCGCAAAGAAAGTATAAGGCTTTTGGTGTGTTTTGAGTAATAAAAAAATGTGTCAGTACCTAATAATTAATAGACCCAAAAAAAAATTGGAATTTCTCCACAATTATGGAGATAAATATTGACAACTAATGGGTAAGGCTAAGGCAACATTTAATTTGAAAGTCAAGAGGCCAGCTTTATTTGTAATTGACTTGCTTATAGTTGTTGAATACATTTTAATGTTTCCCTCTTTTTCAAAATTGTCATAAAAAATTCTATATTTGTAAGTACAACGTCGCCAAAGGGATGAAGTATAAGTTTAGCAGAAAGATCAACTGGGCATATATGCAAGAGGGCTGAGTGTTAACTAGGAATGAGCTCAAACTTACTTTAGCTTGAATTTCCTGCAACAAGGAAAGCTTCTTACCAACCAGAGCTCAAAATGGGACACCTCATATTGACCTAATCGATCATCACTCTATCGTAATGTTAGTCAACTTTGTTTACATACAATACACAACATGACAGCTATATATCTCCTTCATTTAATGATCATTTCATTAATTCATTAATCTCTCTCAAGACTTAGACTTCGACTTCTTGTATAAATTCGAGACCTTACATTTTATGAAATTCACGAACTAAATAAGAATATAATGTTCATGTATTTTATCATGTAACTATTATTGTAAAAAGAAAGGAGATGTAGGGTGAATGATAGAATTAGTTAGTGACTGTGGTGTTCATAATGCATCCTCAACAACATGTTTATTTCTGTGGCAAAAAGTTTTTTTTTTTTTTTTTTTTTTTTTTTTTTCTGTTTCGTAGTGGGTGGTGTATACTGTTTAGGATAGCTGGATAGGTGAGCCAAATTCAATGTATACAAGCAGTGGTTTCCTTTTTCGGTTTATTTTATAGAAGATACAGCTGCGCGCGCCACCAGGAAGCAAAGCAAAACAAGAGCACAATAATCGTCACCTTTATTAATAACCCCACCAAACCAACCCAACCCAACCCAACCCTCCCTCACAAATCACAATAACACAACACAAAACAGGACTGGACCACTTCCAATTTATTTATTTTTTAAATAATTAATAATTAAAATCATATATCGACAATTCGACACCATGAAATCAGCCACGCCTTCTCAATAACGGTGCCCGACTGCCCACGCCACCCCCCCTCCTTTTTTTTTTTCCTCTCATGCATGATTTTCCGTGGCCTTTTTAATCATACCTTTTTTATCTTTTAATTCTACGTGTAAATGTGTAATGACTAATGACATCAATATCAATCACGAATTCACGACAAAGTTAGTTTAGTCATTTTCATAACTTTCTATGAGATCATGATTTTTCGTAGAATTAATTTAACAAAAATATAATTCAAGCACTACACTAATTAAAAATAAAACTTATATGTCTTTGTAATAAGAAACGCGGCATCTCTCTCAAGAGAGAAACAAAAACAAAAATAAAAGAAAGAAAAAGAGAAGAGAGAG
Organism: Dryas octopetala; assembly: GCF_963921425.1. Lineage (NCBI taxonomy): Eukaryota > Viridiplantae > Streptophyta > Magnoliopsida > Rosales > Rosaceae > Dryas > Dryas octopetala. Next base: position 8,578,266 of record NC_141371.1, read on the forward strand.
AGAGGATGACAAGTTCTTCTCTACTGATTAAAATGAAATAAAATATATATAGACTGTACATATAATTTAGCCTTTCAGCTTTTATCTCTGAAATTTCACTTTGGTTTCCAGGCTGTCTCTCGGATAATTCCAGTTTTTCAGATTAATTTAATTCCTAAAATCCTAATTATTTAATATTGAATGATGATTATTCTAATTTTGTCCCTTTTCACCGTGCTTCCCCATCTTTCTCTCTCTCTCATTTTCTTTACGCTTTAAATTTTAATATTCCTCTGACCTTCTGGATAATTCTTCCGCCTTAAGATTCTGGCTTTCATTTCCGTCTCCAACTTTTCTTCTTCATATTCTTATCTCGCCCGCTGCATTTCGCAAGTCTCTCAATCCTTCCCTTCCCACAGGTACAGAATCTCTCCTTTTTAGTTTTTTCATTTTTATATATTTTATTTTCATTTTTGGAAAAAAAAATTTGGCCGGTTTTCGATCCCTTGCGTGTTCTGTTTGGTAGCTGAGAAAATTAGGGAGGAAAAAAGAAAAAAACAGATGGGCGAATCTAGAATCCGTAATTTTCGCTTGGTTTGGTTCCCTACAAATTAGTTTCTAATACGCGGATCTTCTGGACGATGATGGTTATTATTATTAGCCATATGACTCGCTGTTTTTGAGTCCCGAAACCGGAAGACGTAAATTTCTTTTCTTTTCTTTTTTTTCTTCCTTTCGTTTCTCAACAACCAAACAGCGAGCGGGCTTACGATTTTTAATCCTCCGATTTCTCAAAACTTTTTAACGAAAAACAGTTTGAGATTTTGTTGAAGTTCGTCTTATTAACTCATTCTCCTTCTCGATCTCAGATCAGTTGTCGTATCGACCTTAGACGATCTAATCAAATCAATAATCGCCGAAAACAAAAAAGAGAAATTCCATTTCCGATCAAGGAGATCTGAAAGCAGAGATTTTGAATCACAGCCATGGCGGAAGAACACGGATGCCAAGCGCCTGAAGGTCTCCGACTCTGTGCTAACAACTGCGGCTTCTTCGGCAGCCCAGCCACCATGAACCTCTGCTCCAAATGCTACAGAGACTTTTGCCTCAAAGAGCAACAACAGGCCTCGATCAAATCCACCGTCGAAGCCTCTCTCACCGCCTCAGCTTCCGTCTCTTCTTCTTCTTCGACATCCAGATCGTCTTCTCCGGTGATCGACTGCCTCTCTCAAACTCCTCCGCCGCCTCCTCCGGCGTTGACCTTACCGGAAGTCGCCGGAGACGCGAACGAGGCGGCGGCGGTAGCGGTCTCGCAGCCGAACCGGTGCACCGTGTGCAGGAAACGGGTCGGGTTGACCGGGTTCAAGTGCAGGTGCGGAACAACCTTCTGTGGGGTTCACAGGTACCCGGAGAAGCACGCGTGCTCGTTCGATTTCAAGACGGTGGGTCGAGAGGAGATCGCCAGGAGCAACCCCTTGGTCGTAGCGGAGAAGCTCGAGAAGATTTGATCTGGACTGTCGGATCTGATTACTTCATCCAGAACAATTCGAAAATCGATGATCGGTTGAATTTAGCAGCAATTTGTGAAAAATGGGGGGAGCCCAAAAGTCGAATCGTTGATGTCATAATCGCGTCATCACCAGCGTTCATCACGCACGTGTGTGTTGTGTGGGTGAAGCTGGTATGAATTATTATCTGCTCCTCTCTGCTTTGGCTTATTTTTATTATTAATTTCGAAAAATAAGTTAATTGTCGTGGGCTTGCTTGTAAGTTGCAAAAATCGAAAACTTTCTGTTTGGGATTGAAATTTCAGGTCCAATTTCCTTGTAGATTAATCTCTCTCTCTCTTTTAATCTCTTGTTTGCATCTGCCTGAATTTTTTGGATGTTTGTTTGTGTGTAATTCTTGTTTCGACAACTAGTCACAAGAAGTGGATGATGTCTTGTTTTTTCATACTCCACAAGCAGTCAAGCACAGCTTTCTATGTCCATCAAACTTGTCCCTGTGATTATCTTTTGTTTTGATGTTGGCATGCCAAAAAATGAAAGCTTCACTTGTGGTTGAGCACTTGAGCCCAAAAGAGTGAGAGAAAAAGCTACCTTTTCGTGTTCACTTTGCATAATGGGTGTCATGGCATGTGATTTTAGGAATCTTATAAACCCACTAAAATTTGGAATCTTGAACCCTTTGAAATTAGGAAATTTGACGCATAATATGAGGTTTTGTAGAACCCATGTAATGTGATATTTCTATTTCAGTGTTTGGATGTTGGCAAATGGAGTGGGTTTAGAAGATCAATTCCTATTTTGGATTTGCAGAAGTTGTGTTTGGTGTCAAGTCAGAGAGTAGTGGGTTTAGAAAGAAAAAAATCCAATTCTTAGTTTTAGATTTGCAAATGCTTTATGGGTGTCGCCAATTAAAAAAAAAACACCAGCCAAACCCATCGGGACATCCAAAAATCACCTCAAAAGGTTTTTTGATCTATCCATTGATATTTGCTTTGTGTTCGTCACCTTGATAAGAAATTGAACAAAGATTAGTAAATAGGTTTTGGTACAAGTTATAAGTTATAACAGGATTCCTTCAATATGTAACAAATTTTTCTCGGATCAACCTTGATATAAGGTATGTAGTGGGTTCTATTTTCTTTTTCTAAATAAGAAACGGAATAATTTTATTAACACAAGTACAAGTCCAACAGTGGCAAGCAGTTCAACGAGTATACATATAGAACCTTAAGCACTCAATTGCTAAACAGCCTTTAGATACAAGAACAACGAACAATATATCAAAACAAACATTACAGAAGATCTAATCATACAAAATGCAATATAGCAGCCTGCAAATTTGGATAAATAGAAGAAAATGGTATGTCATGAAATTTAAGGATACAGAAGCCTACATGATGCCCAAACTTTATTCCATAACAACTCCACCGCCTCCCCACAAATATTTTCATAGTGGTGGTCATGGTGTTGCTGTCGGATGGAGACGGCTATAGCCTTGGGTGGTGATGTTGTTGGGTATAGAGAATAAAAATAAATTGGGCATGATGTTGGGTTTAGGTAATTAAGGGTATTTTTGTAAAATTTTTTGAGTGTAATAATAAATTTTTATAATTTTAAATTTATTGTTAGGTGTAAATAGCATTTTGAGGCTATTAATAAAAAAATTGGGTCCGGATAATGACACTAATGCTTTATTTAGTGTGTTTTGGATATTCATCGGAAAGCCAAAATCATGGTTAATACATTTTTAGGGAATATTAAAGCTCATTTTCAGTCTGGTCTTGTGAAACAAATGCGTCCAAAAGTGATCAATGTATCACATTTATTCACATATTTGTTCCATTAGGAAAAGAAAAACTACCTACATGGTTTTGATCACTTCCAGACAAATTTGGTGATCAAATTAGTATTATTATTCTTTGAATTGCAATAGGAATCTAAAACATTTGTCGTTTCAGGCTGATTGTTAACTACACCAATGCTTATGTATGATTAAGGAATAGGATCTTTACTTTATTTTGCAAACCATTGGATGTAGCACAATTAAAGGCAGTATCAACAAGATCATTTACACAGCTGGATTTAATGAAAAATAAAAAGAGCAACCTTTCCTGACAAAAACATAACTAAATTTTTGCACTGATGCAAGAATCAAATTCCAAATTTCCAAGACATCCACACCCTTTTTTCTTTTAATTTGAAGTAGGATCTGCACTCAGGAACTTTATATAATCTTCTAATCTTACTAGAAACAATGAAGCGACTGAAATTGTATAGTTTTTGTGGGCCTATAATTCATCGTTGACAGATTTTTGCCAGCATGTTTTAGAGGCGCTCAAACTTTCCAACCATACTTGGTCCTTCACAACGAAGATTGCGTCGTTGTTGCGATGCCATGCCCAAGATGCGTGTGTTTCATTTACTATTCTCAGTCGTCCATGACCAAAACTTGGCTCTCGGTACAAGGAAAGAGGGGAAGGAGGGTCCTTGAACCTACATATATACCATCATATCATAAAGTTTAAGTAAATTACACAATAAACAAGGTTATTGACAGATAAGATAAAGTCAGAGAAATCAAATTTGAGTCAATTAAAGACTTATAATTCTTTTTTTTTTTTTTCAAGTGATGTTCGAGCACTACTCAAGATTTAGTTTTCAAAACCAAAAAAAATTAGTTGTCAAACTTTCTCTGCACAAAACAAGCAACATTCTAGAAAGAAAATAACTTGATCTATTTTTAAGTGTTCGGATAAATTTGTATCGAATTAACATACTCACCCCCTTACGCAAAAATCAAATCAATATATGGATATATAAATGTTTCTATTTTCACTTAGTCAAATAATGTAACATATATATTACGTTGTTACTAAATTTGAGAATACTTACGTTAATGCGAGTCCTTCTCGGTTCCCTCCGTCACCAATAGTCATATACACCGGACCACATGGATCCGCCTTATTGTTGTAAATCCTAGTCTGCAAGCGCAATTAATCATTAAATACAACATCAATCAGTCATTAACTTTAATTAATCAGCAATCAAATTGAAAAATTATCAGACTTACAAATCGTTCATATGCATGAACATGTCCTGCAAAAACCAAGTCCACCCTTGCATTATACAACAACTCCTCCATGGCCACCCTCATGCTTTCACCTTCACCCTGATGGGCAGTATTGGAATTATACCACGGCGCGTGTAGAAGCACCACAACCCACGGCGTCTTCTTCCTGTCAATCTTTGCCAAATCAGCTTGAAGCCACTCGTACTGCTCCGAATCGACGTCAAAGTCCGCGTAGGACCCAAGCATGATTACATGGGTCCCAGCAACTTCAAAGGAGTAGTACAAGTTGGAGGTGGACCCACTTTCTTCGTACGGCATTCGCCACCTGGCATTGTAGGCTATGAACCCGGTCGGGTAGATAATGGGGAAGGTTTCGACTTCATGGTTGCCTTGGGTGACCATCCATGGGCGTTTGCTAGCAACGGGTTCAACAATGCGACCGAATGAGTCCCAAAGGGGTTGTTGGGTATCAGCATAGGATAAATCACCAGGTAGCAGAAGCACATCGTAGTTTATGCTTTGAATATGAGCTAGGGTCGAGTTGGTCCATTCAGTCTGTCCGAGATCACCTGTAAGTATCTTATTTGTTAGAAATAAATAAAGTTTAGAATGAACAGTTATATTATTTGATGAATAAAATTTGATGGGTGTAACTGTAATTAAGAATACTATGAATGCACTAAAAATATATGAATTTGGTTAAGATAATCTTTAAACTTTCATAACCCAAGAGCCACTTCTTTGTTCAAAGTTCATCAGCTGCAAAAAAAACAAAAAAAGCTATTTTGCGTAAGGATTCATCGGTTTAGCCATGCAAACTTGTAAGTCCAACTAGGCCTTATTTTCTTTACTGACTTGTCCATCTCGGCCCATTTCCACTTACCGATTAATGTTTGGCAGCTGGCAGAGACTCTTTAATGCAGCCCAACTATTAAGGTGAAGGGAGAGGGGGATATTTTCTCAAGGAAAGATTCCCTCAGGAAAAGATTCCTTTAGACCAGTATAAATCCAACCATATATTAATGAGAAAGGGAAATGAGGCTCAAGCTTTTGTCTCAACTCTTAGATATTTTATATATATGGTTTGACTTATGTGAAACCCATTGTACAGGAGAAAGTGAAGAAAATAATTGGATTATTCTATAACATATATATTTTTAATCAGAATCAGGATCCTCATCAGATTCAAATGGATTGGGAAGTATATATTATAAACCTAGGACTGCAATTCAGGTTGACCAACCATGTTGTTTAGCCATATTTATCATCACCCCCAAGGTGTTGGCAAATAAGTTTATATGAATTTTCATGTCTAACATATGTTGCATAACACCTTAGACATAGTTTATCTTTTAAGTTTTAACCTTAACCTGTGCCCTACATAGCCCACAAAGCAAGTTACAACCAAGGTGTGATTTAGGACAGTATGACTTAAGAAGACTTTCTGTAGACGCAGCTAGCTAGCCCTTTATTGCAGCTTATCCTAAGGAGTAGTAGTTTAAACTCTTCTCCAACTGTTGTCATTCTGCTTAGCCTTAAAGCAACCATGCCTGACCAACTGATTGCCCAACATAAATGAAAAACGCAAGTCATTCTAATTTCAGAAACAAGCTAGGACTTGGGAGTGTGCATTTTTCGGAAGCTACTTATGGTCCCTAATTATATTTATAATGTAAAAAATGTGATGTGAACGTATGCTCAAACCCCGTCATGTAATCCTTCAACTCCCAATTTTGGTTAGAATTTTATGGGTCTAAAATAAGATCGAACAATACTTGTCTTGCCTCTAACTCCTGTTGGAGAATGAAAAGACTAAAAAGGATATACTTTTATGAGGAGTAGGAGGAGCTCATCCAACAGGGGTTGGAGGCAAGTATTGTTACTAAACTAAAAGACTAAGGGCTCATTTGTTTCATTTGTTACGCCAGACTCAGCTCAGACAAATTGGATTAGACTGGATTCATTGGATACTTAAAAATGAGTATTAAGTTTGTCCTTACAACCAATCATATGAATTTATAATGAAGTCTACCACCTTCTCTCTCATAGTGGATTCTATTATGTGGTGGACCTCATTATAAGCTTGTGTGATTGGTTGCGAGGACAAGTTTGTACTTATTTCTTCTTAGTGCCAAGCACAGTCCCTTAAAAAATGCAAAACATGTTATTTTTCAAAAGTTCCTATTTATGCCAAATGAAACAATTTCTTGAAATATATTAAAGAAGCATATGACTTACCGGCCACTGCAAACTCAAGGGGAAGTGTGGCTGGGGGTGTCTTGAAGGAGAACTCCAGACCTGATCCTCCACACCGGTAGAAGTATGTGGTGGCAGGCTCCAAAGGCCCAATGGTGACATGGTGGATCTTCCCAGAATTGTAGAGAAAATACTCGTATGATGTATGTTTCCCAGTAGCCTTTGCATTGTATTTCCCAGGTGCCTTTCCATATTCCACAAATGATTTCCCATGCTTGCTGTCAGTGACCCATGAGACTCTCATGTGGTCTTTCCCCACCAGTGAAATATGCACCTATTACAATTCCAACAACAAAATAAGGAAGAAGATAATAAATAATATGAATCTTTTAAGGTTCCTGATTCGTTCGTGATTCAAAAATTGTTTCAAAAAAACTTATTAAGTTTTGATTCTTGGGTTTTGGAAATGAAAATGGGGATTTGAAAACAAAAAAGGATATCCGAAAATGATACATATACCATTTATAATTGTACCTGTTGGGCGTCTAAATCAGAACGGTGATGAGGAGTGATTATGACACTGCGAAGAGGTTGCCTAACAAAATCATCATCTTGGGCTTTTGGGATTTGAGGGAACAGAGAGATGGTTAGGAGGAGAGAGAACAAAAGTAGACACAGTTTATGCATTTTTGGGTTTTGTGACTTTTGAGAGGTATTGGATACAAAGTGTGAGCAGAGACAATTTATAAGAAGTGTGGTTTGGGGTTGAGAGGGTTTGAAGAATATATAAAAAAAAAAAAAAAAATTTGAATTAAATTATAAAGATTGCAATGGCGTGAAGTAAGTCTGTTTGAAATTGTATCTTGTATATGCTTACAGCAAAGCCACTAGCCGCCAAGAATTCTTTGTCTATAAAGTATATATCTAGATGATGTTTCTATCTCTGGCATATTAATGCAGCTTAGGCTTGGCTTGGCTCTCTGATCTTAATTAATTGGGTTAATTTTTTTTTTAATTATATATATGCAAGAACAGAGAACATTTCCTGTTGTGCATGGAGGGTAGGAAGTGGTTTTGCCCAAAGCCAAAAAAAAAATTCTGTCATGGGCATGTAAAGTTTAGGCTTTTAAGATTGAAACTGAAGTTCGTTTATGGTATAAACAGTGTGTGACATTCAAACAAATGTAAGGATTAACAAATATTCTCTAGTCATATGAAACAGTGAATCGGTTAAAGTGCAAGAGTTAAAAATGTTCCATGAGAAAATGAGGTTAATTTGGTGCTAATTTTGTTTGATAGGTGACTGGCCAGCGAGAAGCTTCCTTCATGACCCTGCTTGTTGCAGTCTTGCAGATACATCTTTCTAAGCAATTATATGCATTTAAAAAAAAGTGTTGCTCCGAGTACTTGCTAATTAAATTATTGGACAAAGTACAAGAAAACTTGTAGTTAATTATTAAACATAGTTTAGTAAGAAAATAATATATAAGTTGCCTGATGGCTTTGCAACATGATGTAACATGTTGGCTAAATAACATATATATAAGTAGCCTGATGGGTTTTTTCCACACAAAAAAACAGAGTTTATTAAGAAAATATAATGGATCTTCAATTAATTGAATATCAAAATCTCTTCCAATGAGAGCTACAGTTTGTACATTGGAACAGATCAGCAGAAGCTACCTCGAAACCATCTTCCTCCCTTTGTAGAACTATGCGTGGAACGCTCTCAATAGTCAATATTGAATTACCTTGAGATGAGATCTGTTCATCAGGAAATATTTTCTTTTAAAATAGTTTAACATATTATGTTGTTATATTGTTAATTTGAAATTTTGAATCAATCATATATTTTTTTAAAAAATTAACCTAATAAATGATCTAAATTAATTGATAATTTAAAAATATAACATATTGAATTGCGAAACTTTCCCTACGTGTATATATAAGCCAAGCTATAGGCATTACAGCTTGCCAACTAGCCAAGCCAATCTGTGAGGAGTCCTTATTACTTGAGCTACGTTCAAGTACGCCTTCCGGAGATGAGTCGATCTTATTCGTTCTTTTTTGTTAATTACTTGAAGTTGAGGACTCATCTACGGGTGCGTGTGAAAGAGATATAAGTATATGTGTGTGTGAGTCACATGGAACTCAATTAACAAAGACTTCATGTTGAGCATGCACACAAGTAATATCAGCATATCCCAGGAATCTACCTTTTTAGGAGAATATAGGGTTTGGAAAATGGTGGATCAACTTGGACCAAACAATAACTACATTTCTCTTCTACCATTCTTCTTGGGGACTACAAACTTGTACATCTTTTATGTTCAATTTGTCATGAGGTGATTGGCTAGCTCTCTAATCAGAATTAATGTTACAAGTTTTGAATTAATATTATTTTCTTTCTTAAAACACTTAAATATTTAAACTTTCAGTTAAACAAGAAACTTATATACTTAATTTATTATTCTTCTTTTATATATATAATATACTCCCGTTTGATAGGAGAGGTATACAATTTCAATGAGCTGGGTCGACGCAACCCAAAATGTACATAAATAAATAAGTGAAATTAAACAGGTAGATAAGTATACCCTTTTCATAATTAAAGGAATAAAGACTGTCCCATGTTACAGTTCATATTAGAAAATGATGGATCATATGGGCCAGTTGATTAAGGGGACATCTGATATATGTCATGCATGAGGTCTAAAAGTGGAGCTTCAAAGTCACATTTTCTGGTGCACAAACATCATGGTATCCATCAAATTGTATGCAACACGTATGTGCAAATGAGGCCTTGTGAGCCATGTATCAATGCAAGACAAAGCATGTGTGGTTGCCATTTTGCCATATATGGACCAGTTAATCACCTCATCCTCAACTCAACCATCAAATATGAAATAGACATAACATTTTGTTTGTACATGACTGCAAAAGTAAGTTATGTTGTTTTTTGGTTCGTAACTACAGTATATTAGACGATCATGGGACCTAGAGTGCTCCGTTAGTACTGGGATTATTAGTAATCACTTTATGTTGGTTGATAATGAAATTTTTTAGTAGTGACCAAACACAGATAAATATATAATCTGGTTGTACAAGTCAGCCATTCTGCTTAGTGACACTCAGAAATTCATCATAATCTAGCTAATTAGTGGTAAATCTTATATACTTTGGTCTTCCTTTTGATAAAAAAAAAAAAAAAAAAATTACATTGGTCTTCCTAAAAAAAACAATAAACATGGATAATATCCATCTCTCTACTATTAAGATCATTAAATATTAGTACTTGGACCTTCCAGAATGTCCTTTAATTTTATCTTAATTAAAATAAGATCTACTTAATTAGAATATATATCCTTCAATATATATCTCATGCATTTTGAATCTATACCCCTTAAACATGTTTATTATGACCACGAGGTCCACGATCATTGCTGGGAAAATTAATGTCGGTGAGGTGCAGAGACTAGAGTTGTATGGGCTTTCAATCATATAGTTGTTGTCGTGATATATGATGTTGTTTTAGTTGACAAAATATTTACCAACAGGGTATTAATAAACCCATATTCACATACACGTTCATGTACATGTATCTAAGATATTTCTCAACAGCGAAAGTACTATAGATCGATTTCACATCGAACTCTTGTCATGCTAAATAATTTGACTAAGAAGACCATTTGTTACTTCAATTATGGGGTTTGATATATGATTTTAACTTTTAAGTTAGATTACCAAGCACATGTAAAATTAGAACTCGTCATTTGTTTAATCAATTAACAAGTCTATCATAATTGCGTGTGTAATGTGATCTGCAGCCAGATCATGCACACCGCAGGATGTAAGCAATTATTGTGCATGAGAATATCCTAAGCATATCCACTCCTTTTTTGATGATTGATAGCGATCGTACGTGCGAATAAACTTCAGAGAATCCACCCCCAGCTACCAATATTACTTAGTCTCTTCGGAAGTGATCGAAAAAGTTGGAATATGATGCCTATATAATTACGTACTAAAAAAATATATGAGCATAACGTGTGCCCTTAGCGTTTATACAAATCGAAAAATAGTCCAAATTGTTTTCGTGACGCTAGCTAGACCCATTTGAATGGTTTTTGTGATATATCATATATGACCTCTACGTGTTCAAGAAATTAAGTCAATTTTGTTAACGTTGTTGATTTCTTAACTGATGATTTGGATCACATTCTCTTAACGCCTCACGGATATGAACGAACTCCTTCTGCAGTTTAATCCTTTGTCAACTTTGATTTTTGGGTGTCATAGAGAGCCTAGAGGCACTAGGTTGTAGATTTAAATTTGTTTTTCAGCAATAATAATAATAATAATAATAATAATAATATATGAAATATATATATTATCATACATAAGCCCCAAAAAGCTTTAGTTCTACTGACTTCTACACCAAAAAAGAAGAAGAGAGGATCAGTCTTACTACTGTCTTAGGGTCATTACTAAAATTAGTTATCCCCCAAGTGAAAGTGGAGCATATATATATTACATAATTCGATCATCGCCTGCTTGTTGTAGTTTCATCGAACATGTTTCCTAACACATGGACATTACGTGGTCAATATTTTACAAATATAGAGGTCGGTGGAGAAGTTCCATGCATTTGGAATGTGCGAAAGAGAAATGATTTGAGACTAACACATGATGTGAGGCTGAGATTATATATTATCTCATTTTCTTGTTTTTTCTTTCTAAGAAAATAGAATTGCTTATTTGTATTAGAGAAAAATTTGAGATAAATGGGAAAAAAATATTTGGGGTTTTAAAAGAAGACAAAAAGGTCCCTTTAAAATTACCCATATTCCAAAACCTAATACCAATCCAAAGCGCACAATCCATCCAACTTTAAAAACTTTGCTCCGGCTAATGTTTAATCAAATGTTTTGGGTATCTTCTCGGAATGTTGTTTTAGATTGGGCTAACCCTAACTCAATTTAACATTTGAGGAATTTATGAGTTAGAATCTAGTTGGACCATAGATTTAGCACACCATCTTAATTCGGGCATCTTGAATCCAATATGATTCTAACTCGATGCTTTATGAATGGGTTAGAGTTGGGTTCAATAATTCTCAATCCGTCTAAATTTGAACTTAAATTGTTATGTGTGTGGGTAGAGATTTAATTGGTCTTCAAATATGTTCAAGTTACACCCCTCGCGAGAAGTCCAAAAACCACCCAGCATTGGATGCGGTCTTTTTTAGCTATTACATGTTTTTTTTTTTTGTAAGAATTTTATATGAACTAAATTATCAAGAAAAATATCCTAATTAAGATCTTAAGATCTTAGAATTTTATTTGAACTCTAGAGTACTGTGCCTGTGTAATAATCTTAAAGGGCATAATGATTTTATTATTATTAAGACGGTTGACCGTTAGCTTATAAGTGAAACTTTGGAAGATGAATGTTATTCACTTTCTCTAATTTACTTTCTTCATCGATTTTCTACTTTATTATTCTCATTCCGCAATGTAAATTTATGATTAAAATTGTTCATTTTTTAGATCTAACTATAAAGATCATCTCTGTAAAAAATTAATCAAATCAGAAATTGTTTGGTTATGTAACTGCGATCAAATAAACATACGGTTTTTGTAACTATTTGATTCACAGTTTGTTTATTTGATAACGATTACATAACCAAACGATTTCTGATTTAATTAGTTGATTTTTTTGCGGAGATGATCTTCAAATAATTATCTAAAAAATGAACGGTTCCGATTATGAAAATACATTGTGTAATTATGATAATAAAGAAGAAGGTTGGTGGAGAAATAAGATATATTTATTTTGTAATTTCATTTACATTAGAGAGAGTGCCTGTGTACAAAATTGTATATATCAATTTAAATACTTAAAATATGGGGGGGTTGGCCTTTACACATGTTCTGGTCGAGCACACTATAGATTGTGTTGTGGTCTAATTGACAGACAGCTATATTTGTATGCAATACGAGGTGGTGTTATGATAGAGTTTTGTTTGAGAAGTGTTTGAATAAAGTTGAACATGGCTATATATGCAAGTGCAGAGGCTGCAGGAACTGTTTCCCATTTTCTTTTCTTTTTTTGGTTTCTCGTTGTTGGGATTGGGGTTGTTTGGGGGTGTCCAAGGGTATAATCGTCCACCGCCGCACATGAACCTCCTCACTCTGCTTATCCACATCAGGTTGTACGGTAGGTAGAGGAAAGACCGAAAGATGAATCATTTTTTTTGGTTTTGAGCTATGTTAAGGTGATTAATATATTAATTTTTATACAGTAACGATCACTCGCTCACCTCTAACCACTCATCAACGAATTTCAATGATCGAAACCATTTTTATTGTCGGACAACATTCAAAGATCACCTTTATAAAAAATCAGTCAAATCGAAAACTATTTAACCAGTATATTATTATCAACATCATTTACCTATTTATTTGACAGACTATATTTGTCTGCATAGTTTAGAAAATCAAACAATTACGGATTTGACTGATTTTTTACAAGAATGACCCTTAAGAAGGGACCTAAAAAACGAATAGTTCCGATCATAGAATTTTCTGCTTTGTAATTGCTGGGTGGTTGAATGAGCGTAGAATTTCTCGCTCGCTAATGAGTGAAGGATCATTTCTGAATTTTTGTATGTGATGGTACTTATATTATTTTTAATGACTATCAAGTCACTTATATTATTTCTAGTGATCGACTATCAAGTAAAATAATTGTTACAACACGATGCAAACTGTGCTTGAGAATGTGCAACTTTCTTACAACTTACAAATTTGGGGCTTCCATTGACAAATGAAAGAACGGAACTGTAATAAAATTATTAATTGCTAATTTATTTCTTCATTCAAATAGGTAGCTACTTGAGTTTTTATAGATATAATCACCAATTTTAAAAATTGGACATTGGTGATGTCAGCAGCATGTCAACAAGTGGCAAAATTCGTAAATTTCTTTTTATTTTGTCTAGTTGTTAATTTATATAGTTTCTCTTAATTTCATTTTGGTCAATAATTACTATCCTAGTATTTTGAAAAAATTCATTAACTAATTTGTAATATTGAAAATATTTATTAATTTTTTTGTAATTGACCCTTTATTTATTACCATTAAAAGCCAGCCTTTTTGGTGCATACCTTAATTTGAGCTTTCAAAAAATCTAAAATGAGGATTTGCTCACTCATTCACCATTTTTTTTTTTTTTGCAGTAATACATTGTAAAATTGATTAAAAAGCACAAAAGAATCCTAATGAAGGAGAGAACTCATGAATGCTTACATACCAAATCATTATGATAGTAGTGAGCATGTTGTATATATTTAGAATGCTGCTGGGCATTCAAAATACACGTGATAGTGTCTCATAAATTCAGATCATAGTTCATTATAGACTCATTTATTTATACTAAGTTAAACAAGAAGACATACACTCTTACATCATTTGGATCCAAATTTGAGATCTCTGCCATTATTTATGTATCTAACCATATTAAGAAAAAAGTTTTGTTTTTTTGGTTGTTGTGTTTTTAATAAAATTTGAAATTTTGCATGCTTAATAAAATACTAATTACAAGCTACAGATAAAATTTGAAGCAAAATGCTGCTGGTATGTTTAACACGCAAGAATTAAGAACAAAAATTAAAATACTAATTAATTAATAAGATAGCCCATAATCCATTAGAGCCATATAATCACAGTACAAAATTGCAAAATCAATTGAAAAAAAAAAAAAAAAAACTAAATTTAATACATTGATATTATAATAATGGTGAGTGATTTCTTTCCATAGATTAGCTATAGAAGCAAAATCAATAGTGACAAGTATGAAGAATGAGAAATTATTCTGTATAACTGATATACTGCCACGTGGTATAACCAGTCTATGTGTTATAATAACATTGAGTTAATTACACTTACACCCCTTGAGGTTTATCGTTTTTTCACATACACTCCCTAGGGTTTTAACAATTACACATACACCCCCTGAGATTTCAAAACTACTGCATATAACCCCTAATAGTGAGACGAAAAATAATGAGAAATTATGCAAAAAGGCATGCTAAGAGGTGAAATTGCTTAATAAGATTACTCAAGGTGTAAGGTCCAACCTCAATACAAATATTTTCTTTTTTGTTTATTTATTTTTGACTCTTGTAGGAGGTTATATGCATTAGTTTTAAAACCTCAGGGGGTGTATGTATAATTTTTGAAACTTCAGGGAGTATATGTGAAAAAACGATAAACCTCAGGGGGTGTAAGTGTAATTAACTCGTTATGAATATTATACCTTATTAATATAAATACATCATTTAATAATACTCTTATACATTAAATTAGTTATACCACATAATTACATCACGATATATCAGTTTTACCCTATAATTTTTCTTTTCTGAATACAAGCTGTCACTGCAAAGTGAACGCTATCAAAGAAGCCGTGGCCGCAATGTCACCTCCCCGAACAAAACACACAATAAAGTCAATAATAACCGAAACGGCATTGAAGCCGTGACGAAATCCATAGCAAACAATTCTCAGACCAATTAACTTTGCATATGTTATGCCTGGAATATGCCATGGGACACGTGTCCACCTGGGTGCACCTCCACGTGTCACATGAAACCGCGAAGGGAGTTTTGTCAGAAAACGCTAAAATCCAGGGGGATGATATATATGGATATTATATAAACTCCTGCTATATATACATTTATGCAATACGAGGTTGTGTTTTGGTGGATCTTTCTTTCTTTCTTTCTTTCTTTCTTTTCCATGTGAAAGATCGAGTTTTGTTTAAGATCGAAGTGTACGTTTGAATAAAGTGCCGCTTGAAACTGTTGAAGATGGCTGTGCAAGTGCAAAGGCTGCAGGGACTGTTTCTCATTTTGACGTTGTTGGCTATGTCGGGGTTGTCTGGGGGTGTCCAAGGGTATAATCGTCCATTGCCTCGCCGGAGCCTCGCTGTGCCTTCGGATGATCCGGGCTCTGCTTCTCCACAACAGGTAGGTGTACTGTCAATTCAATTCTTGCCATCTTCATAATTTTGCAGATAATTATTAATTAAACATGAAAATTACAGATATTTTTGTATGATGTTTTGGAGTTATGCAAGCAGTTTAATTTTTGTTTTTTTTTTTTTTTTGGAAAAGGCTTAAAAGCCAAATGAGGGTCTGATTTATATAGTCGGTAGATGGATGATGAACTGTCTTAATTTTGAGCTATGTTAACTGTTAAGGTGAATGTTGAATTTTTGTATGCCACGATTTCGATCTCGAGACCATGAAGAGATGCGACTCTTATTAGGCGTCGACATCTTTCACATTTGACTAAAATGCATGTGGACAATGAAATATTTATAATATTTATATGAATAACATTAATTATTAATTGCTAACATAATTTTTTTATTTGTCACATATCACATATCACATATCACATTTCCTTTTTTTTGTTTTTTAAACCTCATTTGTATAAGTAATTTTCACTTCAGTTATTATATAGTCAGTAATGTGGTTAATAGATGCGATATATACTACTTTACTTTCTTTAATAAGATTTTATTTGAGAATCTACCATTTGTCTATTATTTTTTATTGTCTTTTGAACTTAAGTTTATGACACATTCAATTGGTTTTGAGAGATGACCCAAAACGACATCTTTACATCTTAACATTGTTGAACTAATACCATTTTAAAATTCTGACATTACTAACACTTTTTTTGCATATAAAGAGACCAAAATGCTCCTTGTTTAAGTACCACACTCTAACGAGATTCGGTTCTACCATGGCTCAAGCTAGTTCAAGCCGATAACGTGTTGATTAAGAGTAAATATGGTTCATGACTGGGTATTTAAACGAGGGGTATAATGTGTCGATAAAGAGTCGATGAGGTTTATGGTTGGATATTTAAATTAGGGACATTTTGGTCATTTTTCATATAAAAAGTGTTCCTCATATGAAGATTTCAAATATCCAACCAAACCATCTAAATTGGTCATTTTGATCAATAATGTTGACATCTAAAGATGTCTTTTAATTTGGATCTTTTCCTAGCAACCCTACCAAACCATGCATGCATGCTCTTGTTATTAGTTGGTTAATTGGTTCATAAGACTTACACTATTTGTATTTGCTATTGCAGGTGCATATATCTGTGGTTGGTGCAGACAAAATGAAAGTGTCATGGATTACAGACATCCCAAGTCCCGCAAGAGTGGAATATGGCACATCACCTGGTGTTTATGGAAACTCTGCAACTGGATCTACAACTTCATATGAATATACGATGCTCTACACGTCTGGGGAAATTCATGACGTGGTCATTGGTCCATTGACACCCAAAACAGTCTATTATTACCGATGTGGCCCTAGTTCTCGAGAATTTAGTTTCAAAACCCCACCTGCTTCCTTCCCAATCAAATTCGCAGTCGCAGGTGTGGTAATATTTCATTTGTTCATAGTTGAATCTACTCTAAATCTTATTTATTTATATAAAATGAAACTAATACTTTACCCTAGAATATTACATGAACTGTGACCATGGACTCACTTTAGAATATAAATTTTATTTTGTATTGTTCTTCTACCTTAACTTCCATTTCATATTAAACTAATACTTTCCATCCAAAAATTACAAGTCCAAAAAGCTAAAGTAACATAATGACACAAATTAAACTGACATAACGATCAAAATTCAGATACTATAACTAAAATTTTGTCTTAAAATTTGAAAACAGTTGTTGCCTCTAATATAATTGATTGATTTAGTGGCCTAGCTACTCGTTTGTTATTAATTACTTAATGCAGGAGATCTTGGGCAGACTGAATGGACAAATTCAACCCTCGACCACATATCGAAAATAGAGCATGACATGTTCCTACTGCCAGGAGACTTATCCTATGCAGACCTGAAACAACCTTTATGGGACTCCTTCGGCCGCCTGGTTCAGCCACTGGCTAGCACACGGCCGTGGATGGTCACACAAGGCAACGACGAGATCGAGAAGATCCCGCTCATCCACAGCAAGGGCTTCACGGCGTACAACGCCAGGTGGCGAATGCCGTACGAGGAGAGCGGGTCGGACTCCAACCTCTACTACTCATTCAATGTGGCAGGAGTCCATGTGATCATGCTGGGGTCGTACACTGATTTCGATCCCAACTCTCCACAATACCGATGGCTGCAGGCAGATTTAGGAAAGGTTGATCGGGGAAGGACTCCTTGGATATTTGTGCTTATCCATGCCCCTTGGTACAATTCTAATACTGCTCACCAGGGTGAGAATGAATCCGTTGACATGAAGAAGGCCATGGAAGGGTTGCTCTATCAAGCTCGTGTTGATCTTGTTTTTGCAGGACATGTACATGCCTACGAGCGTTTTGTAAGTTTTCCTTCACCAAATTAATTTCTTGGCCGGGTTTATATGTTTCAGGCACCGTACCCCTTTTAGCCAAGTTGTTAATAGATGTAAGTAATTATTGGCTGACCATATTCTATGGCATGTGATGTGCTTATTAACATCTAGTCGATCATTACAATTTATGTAACAAATACGCATAATATGCTCAACTAATTGAGAGTTTCTTTGCTTGTTTTTTTCGTGATTTTTGGGTGCATATAGCGTCACAAAAACAAATATTACAAATAACTCATTTTCCATTCATTAAGGTCTCCATAAATGTGTTGCTTCTAGATAGCATTACTCTAGCTAATAAACATATCAATAGTTACATAATGTGATAAGCTAATGTGGTTAAAAAGGATGTGATTGTTTAGCATTACTCTTAACTACTTGATTTAGTTTAATTTGATATTAATCCTTTTCGATCTCTCTATTTTTTCCTCATAGACTCGCGTTTACAAGGATAGAGCTGATAGATGTGGTCCAGTGCATATTACCATTGGTGATGGTGGCAACCGTGAAGGCCTTGCCACCAAGTAAGTTGGCTTGCAGTTTTAGTTTTCTTCTTTCCTATACTTAATTAATAAATTAATTAATTACTTATTTGATGATTAAGTTTCTGCCCATTTATATAAACTTGTTTGATTATATAGGTATATAGATCCGAAACCTGAAATATCGGTCTTCAGGGAGGCCAGTTTTGGTCACGGGCAATTGGAGGTAGTGAATGCCACGCATGCACTGTGGACATGGCATAGGAATGAAGATCAGGTGACTGTTGCAAGTGACTCCCTTTGGATCACAAGCCTCTTGGCTGATCCTGCTTGCAGAAATTAAACTCTAATCAGAAT
The DNA here is from genome assembly GCF_963921425.1 of Dryas octopetala. Lineage (NCBI taxonomy): Eukaryota > Viridiplantae > Streptophyta > Magnoliopsida > Rosales > Rosaceae > Dryas > Dryas octopetala. The sequence continues at coordinate 8,597,304 of NC_141371.1, forward strand.
ATGAATCTATCTGTAACTCCCATTAATCCAAATAAGATAGAAAAAAAAAAAGAGTAAACTTGATAGGGGTCCCCTATAGTACGTATTTTTGTTATTATCCGAGAAAGTACAATAAATTAAGTTGCTCATGTGTTAGCACCGCTTTATTTTAAAGGAGCACGTACAGTATGTTTTTTAGTTAGAAGATGGTCTTCGATGGATTCATGGATTGTATTACTTTTGACTATCTTATAACCCATATTGATTCTAAAATAAAGTTATCTAGTTTTGGTCTCAAAAATAAGTCTAGAAGAAATAGGTTTTATTCTTCAATACATGGCTCTGCGGATCAGGAACACATATATAGGGACAATGCCATTTTATCCAATTATTTTGTTAGAATTGAGACATTTACTTTAGTAAAGTACTATTCAATCAACACAAATATTTAATATTAGATTTTTAGATAGGGGGATTGACTTTGTTTAAACTTTTGGGTGGCTTAAAATTAAACTTGGACAGTAATTGCATAACTTGCCTAACCCTTGAGCTGACTGATTATGATGATCTAAATATTTAGGAAAATGATGTTTGTCTCAATAATTTTTCACAACTTTAGTTTCCCAACTGATATATCATCAAATTATTTAACAAAGTTTATCTTATTCTTTCGTAAGTTTTTATAATTTTTTTGTAAAGTTTAATGTATGAATGTCTAGTGTGTTAGGAAAAAAAAATTTGGGTGAAAACATTAGGAAAAATAAGATTTTCCAAATAATTAGTATTAGGTCAAAATAAACTTTTTATTATTATTATTATTATTATAGTCCATAATTTATACCACCCAATTATAGCAAAAAATTTGTTGCCGCCCCCAGCCATTACCCAACAAACCAGCCGCACCCTAAACACATCCTACCAATAGTTTAGGCTTCATAATTACTAGAATTTACATCTATGCCATTAACCAAGCCCACAGCCCAAAAAACCGTTGGAAGCCCACAAATTGCCAGAAGCCCACAAAATTCCAAAAACCCACAAACAAATATCCCACGATCTCCATCACGAAAACAGTTTCAGACCCTCTCTCTCCTACGAAAACAGTTTCAGAACCCATCCCAGTTCAATTTTCCCCACTCCCCCCTCCAAGACATGCTGACGCACGCTGAAACCACTGTAACTGAATTTTGGTGAAACAGTTTTTTTTTTTTCTAGAATTGAAGTTTTTGTTAAAACTCAATATTTCGCTAAAACTAAAATCAAACACTGAAATTGAATTTCATTACACTAAAACTGAATTTCAAGAATTCAGTTACACTGAAACTGAATTTCAAGAATTCAATTACACTGAAACTAAATTTCAGAAATTCAGTTACACTGAATTGAAGAATTCAGTTATAAATTCACTTACTGAAACTGAATTAAGTGATGAAACAATTACATCTTAACTAAAATGCAATTACACCTTAATTAAAAAACAATTACACATTTACTAAAACAATTACACTTCACTAAAACAGTTACACCTTCACTAAAACAGTTATACCTTCACTAAAACAGTTACACCTTTACATGACAAAAAATAACAATTATATCAATTCATGCGTCGCGAGTACATGACAGTCGCCACTGCCTCGATCTGTTTCTACCTGCAAATTTGATTCATCATATTTCAGAACCATAATTTCATTCAAAATTCATTTAAAACTCATGTTTCACAAACTGAAACTGTTTAAGGAAGTGAAACTGACTTTTCTAGAACTGAAACTGAATTTACACAGTTGCACTAATTAAAGAAACTGAAACTGAATTTACTGAATTCAGTTGCCCTTTTCAATCGTCGAGGTACCTGTTTAAGACCAGACAGTTCAACAAATCAAACAAGGTTCACAAAATTGTTCGTTCAACGGCCGAGTCGGGCGGTGACCACCACGCACGGTGGCTACCCAGTCCCAATCAACACACATAAAATCACAGAACTCACCCAAAAATATTCTCGGACCTCAAATTGAGCTTTTAGGATTCGGAGGAGGCTGAACAGTAAAAAAAAACACCCAACCCGCCGCCACAAGTGGCTGATCTAGCGGTGACAGCAGCAGCCCAACCTGAAAACCAAGATTTGAGTTAAAACAACCCAACCAATAGCAAGAGCAGATCGAGGGGACAAAGATTGATACCTGGATCGACAGAAAACACCACCAAAATCGGCCCGAGAACCGCCGGAGAAGCCAACGATGCGAACCATCATCATAGGCTCAACATGACGCGAGAACTCAGATGGATCGATGATCGGAGCACACCATCGTGACGAGCTCGATGAGAGGAAGAATTCTGAGCCGGAGTTGGGCCGCGAAGTCGCCGGAAACGGCGAGAGCCGTTGGCGTTGACCCACTGTGCGCGGGTTGGGTTTTATGTTCGGGGTGTTTCTGGGTGAAACGAATACCAAGGGAAGAGAGAGAGGAGAGAGGCGAGTTCAACGGGCCAAAAACCACCTTCATCCGCCGCCGGACGCGCTGGTGACAGAGGCGGCGAAGGTGAGTTCTCGCTAGCAGGGGAGAGATGTGAGAGAGAGAGTGAAAATGAGAAATGAAATTTCAAAACTGATTTTTAATAGCCATGGGTTATAATCAGAATTTTCAAAATAGAAGGGGTCAAATCTAGCTGGGTATAGGTTGACTATGGGGTTTTGAGAGAGGTTAAATGTCCAATAGGGGTTAGGAAATAGTTTTATTAAGAGTGGAGGTTTATAAATAACCAAATTCAAACTTGGGGGTTTAAATAGTTTACAGTTATTATTAATCAACTGTTATTCATTAAACTTGAATTCAGGATTTACTCTATAGAAGGAAACTGATTGTCATCCAGACCAAATGGTCATTGACTTAAGTTAAATGAACTCATCATCATATAGTCCACAAAGGTGAAGAGTTGTATAAAAAAATAAATTAAAAAAAAAAAACAAGATAAAACATCCTTCTCTCTAGGGCTGGGTCGGTTTGCCCGAAAAACCGAGACCGTATCCGAAACCGCTCCAATCGATGCCGAGAATAACCGTACCGGAGAGAAACCGTACCGAGATATCGGTTTGCCAACCGAACCGGTATGTTCGGTTCCGGTTCCGGTTCTCAGATCTTAGAACCGTCAGTTTACCGAACCGAACCGAGTATATATAACATTTAATTTAAATATTACATTTTTATACATTTCTATATCTTAAAATACCTTTCTATATACATTTATATACATTTTTATAATTTATATAAAAAATATATAAATTTATAAATCCTAAACCCTAAACCCTTTCTATACCCTAAGCCCTATAATTAATAATTTATATGTTTTTTAATTTATATAATACATTTCTATATAAAAACTAATTAAAAATACCCTAAACTAATATTATAACATATCCTAAACAATTTATACCATATAACTATAAACTAAATATTAAACCCTATATCATATTCTTATATCTCATACCCTAAACCCTATTGTGTATTTTATCAAATCTTATACCTTATAAGGCTTATTATATCCTACACTGATATATTATATACCATAAGACTATAATTGATAATAATTTAATAATTTATAGTTGGTATATAACTAATAACAATTGTCTATATAAATGTTTAGCATGATAATATGATAATAGTCTATAACTAATAACTATAATCTATAGATGTTTAAAGTATAGAAATGTATTATATAAAATATATTTTATATAAATTATAAAATATATTTAATACAAGTAAAAACTCTAAATCCCAAAATATCCTAATGTCTAAATTACTAAAATACTAATTTTTTTTTTATTTTCTCTTTCTTCCCCATTCTTTTTTATACTTCTCTAAACCAAAAAGGTTTGTTCCCATCAAAATTACTTGACACATACAGCTACAACCAGAGAAATTGACATTTACTCACTTCTAAAAGAAACAGACCTATATAACCCCATCTAAACCCTTTTTTCTCTGTGCGTGCGCACTGCCCAATGCCCCACCTTCCTCCCTATTCTTATCTTCCTCTTTATTTTCTCTGTAACCATTTCCTCTCTTATTCTCTCTCACTTTCTCTCCCTGCGCGACCGTGCCCGGCCAAGATTCACCGTCACCGGCCACCTCCCAGCAATCCAAGGCCATTGGTCGACTCCCCAAGCCGGCGCCAACACAACCCAGCCGCCACCTAGCTCGGCCGGCCTCCCCATGCGACGGAATCACCGCTCCAAGCCGTGCCTTCCTCGCCCCGGATTTCTTCAAATTCCGGCGGTATTTTCCGTCGACCCAAGTATCAAAGTTTATCCTCTCTTCATTCTCCATCTAATTATATAAATGGATTGGGTTGTTGCTTAAAACTGAAAACCCTCTGTCTCGCTGCCCTCTCGCCACCCATTCGTCGCACCGTGTCGGTCAAGGCCCATACCGAGCCGAGCCGACCGAAAATGCCGGTCAACCGAGTGCCGGTTTACCGGCATTTCGGTTCCGGTCTCGGTAACCAAAAGGGCCATCCGAGGGGGTCCGGTCGGTTGCCGGTTTGGGGTTCTCGGTTCGGTAACCGGACCGAACCCACCCCTACTTTTCTCTCTCTCTCTCTCTCTCTCTCTCTCTCTCTCTCTCTCTCTTTCTCTCTCTCTCTCTCTCTTTTTAAGAAATGGTAATTCATAAATTAACCAATGTTGACATCAGGTGCCACAGTGTCGACCAACCAAGTAGGGCATTCATCCCACAAAATTGGTTCCAAAACGTAAGCGCAAACCTAACGAGAGCATGAGCGGCAAATTACAAACACGAGAATTATAAAAAAAAACTAAAGAACTAAAATTACTAGAGAGAAACTTAATCTCTTCAAGTAACAATCCTTCATATGAGAGTGACATACTAAACCTCACTAGTGACCGCCTTAATCGCTAGATGTGCACCGAAAACAAGACCACATCTTGAAAGACACAATCCCTCGCCACCAAGCGGCTGAGACACTGCCACAAGTACCTCCCCCTTATCATCCCGACCAATAACCCCAAGTCCATAAACACAGTCGACACTCCTTGTAGAAGCATTCAATTCACATCCAACCAAACCACACAGATGGTGGTCGAGACCACTTGACCTGCGAGGTAACCCCAGCTGCCCAAGAAAGAGAGAACTGACCACCTCATTCACTAATTATTTTTCTTAGTCTAATTGAGCTCATTATTGTAAGTATAGATACACCATCTTAATGAAAACAAAAACACAAAAACACAAAAAAAAAAAAAAAAACACCATGCTAATTAATGTGTGGACTGCACTAACCCAAACTACAACAGTCTTTTCTCAATATCTAGATTTTTTTAGTAGGAACCCAATGAAAAGATAATTGGGCCTTCTAAATGGACCTAGTGATTTGATTACTACACTCAACAAATTTCATAATATCAATTTTCCCTTTATTTAATATTTCTTTAAAATTTATTGGAAAAAAAGTAAAATAAGATTAGATTTGGGAGTACTAATAGCCCTCCCCCTTATTTTACTTGTACATTTATTTGCATATTTTATTAAATGTTTTTGGAGTAGCAGTAGTACCTTTGCATGATGAGTTGGTTGATGGCCCATTTGCCACTGAATGGACTGAGATAAGCTAAAAATTTATTATGCTACAAGGGAGTCCAACAACAAATTTCTCAAGGATGACCTGCAACAGTGTATGTTGGACATTTAATATGGAAATATTGATCATGACTGTGGAAGAAGAATATGCTCTTGTCATCAGTGCAGCCAACAAAATTTCAACCATAACCCATCCCCCATCCACAACCAAAATGATAGATTTCCATTAATTGTTCACATACTCGGATTTTAATGACCTTAAGAAATGCGTACGAGTAAAATAATAGTAAATTCATAACCACTTTTTCCATCAAAGTTTTGTAATGTAGGATAATTCTATTAGCAGACTTTATGTTATGTCCTATCACTAGTCACTACCTTGTTTGCCAATAGTTTGCAATAATACTGGTGTAGGTAATCGAAGACTGCCATACTTATTTGCCTCCTAAAATTTGAGCACCATCCTTTTTGATTCATAACGATGTTTTTAAAAGTCAAATTGGTGGTTATAATTTTCTTGTTTTATGATGAACTAAACTGTAGCTCTGATGGGAAGTTACTTATGTATAGTTTCCTCCACCAGAGTGAACAATAATACTTTGGGTTTATAATGTTGCATAAAGCATACTTTCGATCTGTATCTGCAATAGTATTACACTCATAGAATGGACTTTCTTGGGTTGTGGATAAAGATTAAAGAGGTTTGTGTATATATATTGGCAAAGGATGAAGGTAGATGATTTGGTTTCCCCATTAATCATTTACCTCTTTCCAAAGTTGTAATCTGATTATGGAATGAAATATTGGCCACGGTTTATGAAATAGATTATAATATTAAAGATACCAACTATTATCTCATTTGTTGTAAATAAATAAAGTTGAGAATAAACTTACTCATTAAATAAATGAAACACTACCACATTAATTAAAATTCAAAAATTTAAAATTATAGTCAATAACTCTGACACTACTCTCAGACGGAATGAATGGAATATAGTCATACTCTGTTTTCTCAGAGATGCAGTGGTGGCTCTGCCCAAATCAACTTGCTAGCATCTACAAAACTGACCATTTATGAGTGGGACAAACCATTCATATGAATATATGATCATGGGTGGATCTAGTAATGGGCAAAAAGAGTCAATTGACCCTATGAATTCAATTTATTTCCCCAAGATTTTGTGTGTTTGCCCCTTTGAATTTTAATATATTTACTTAAAATATCAGATATAATGTGTTTAACAAAATGCCTTAAAAAGACAATTAAAATAATACTATAAAGTTTCTTTCATTTTAAGGTTGAGAGTTTTTTTTTTTCTCTTTCTTATGACTATGAGTAAAATTTTTAGATCTACCACTGTGTAAAATAATACTTCACAGTTCCTTCATTTTAAGGTAAAAATTTGAGAGCTTCTTTTATCTCATTCTAACCTATCAAATTTTTTAAATCCTTATGATGATTATACATTGCTCAAATTCTTTTCAATCACTAAAGATTGCTTTTAAGAAGTTTATGCAACAAATTGTCACATGCATCCAATTAGAACTCAAAATGGGTAGTACAAAATCCAGATTGCAAGTAGCTAGAAACTCTAGCCCACCTACAACCGTGTGAACTCATTGTGGGATTCAAGTAGTGATCTTTAGATTCAATCTTTCAGGCCAACCGAACCAAGAACATATGGATTGATCTTACACGTGTGGTCCCCTAAAATTACCACCCTAAAAGTTAAAATTATCAAACCCTAAGCTCACGTGTAGGGTTCAATGCACTTACTAACCATAATAATGTAGAATTTCATCATTAGCTATGCAGGAATTGGAATTATGTGAAATCATTAAAAACGACTTCAGAAAAAGCAGTCCTCTTTGAAAACCCTTGCAATGTTGATGAGGTCATGCCCAAAAGCCCATGGGCTTAGCTAGCTCTTTTAAAATACACACATAAAACCCCAACCTCCCCAACTCATCATCCGTGGGTCACCTAAGACTATGACCCTGCCAATAGGAACACAAACTCCCCCCATGATTAAAAGCCGAAATTTGGGATAAAATCATGAAAATCTCAAGCCTTTCACGTGTCTCACATCAATGCCATCCAATCAAATTACAGGGGTCAACTGTCTTTGTTTCCCCATGGGTGATGCAATCATCTGCATTTTCTCTTTCTCCAATTTTTGTTTGGGTAAATAAAGGGGCATTACCCATATGGAGGTCTCTGCATAATTGTAATTATAGGCAATGTGCATGATGATGGGTGTTCATGAATGCCTGTGAAATTATCTGTGGCCATGCAAATCTCTTGAGCACTGCCATAAGGCATTTATGAAAACAAACAACCCCTAACCCTTTGAATCATGAAACCCCATGTATTTGTTTTTTCTTTTTAACCTCTCTGTTTTCTTCTTTTTTGATGGGTATTAAAGGGTGGCTAAAAAATTGCTGCAAAAAGTAAAATGGGTATTTAAGAAGGGGTTTCAAGGATTACAAGGGGGAGAGAACCATTATTATTGGGGATGGCCATCATTGGTTGTTTCAGAACAGATTTATTATAGGGCTTTAGATTCATTCATTACACACTAAGTCAATTTGAGTCCACACTCTTGGAGGGCTGTGCAGAGCACCCTTTTGCCCCAATCTATTGGTTGACTGGATAATACTTTGAATGACTTTGAATGACGGGTGGATTGACCCGGTATATTTAGTACCATTATTTTTATTTGAAGAGGGAAAAAAGTGAGAGTCCAACTGTTAATGTTGGTTGATGCATGAAATTAAATTTCAAAAAGTTAAATTTTTTTAAGGTTTCGAAGTATTACCGAAATTTTGTTAAAAATTTCAATTGTTTTAGTTTAAATTTTCAACGAAAACGAAAATTCTTTTGAAATTTTCAAATTTTTGAACCTTGAAATCCGAAATTTAATTTTTTTTATCCAACTTATTAGAGCAGAAAAGTAACTATCTTAATACTTCAAATTTGATTGAAATTTTTTCATATAACTATTCTATATAATTTTCTTATTACAAACTAGTCATATAAGGTATGAGAGATGAGTTATATACAACGGTTATATACAAGATTTTTCTATTCTTAATTGGACATTACTTAGGTCACCCCACGGTTGACCTCCATATACACCCAACCCCTCCCCCCCCAAATGATTGTTCGTCAATTAAGGCTTATGATTGAAATAGTTCATTTATTAGATTACCTATTAAAGATTATCTTTGCAAAAAATCAACTCAATCGGAAATCATTTGAGTATATAACTGTTATCAAATAAATGGACGATTTGGTTAAGAAATCATTATTTAAATACAAATTGTCCATTTATTCTATTTATTCGATAACAGTTATATAACCAAACAATTTTCGATTGAGTTAATTTTTTACAAAGATAATTTTTAATTTGTGACCTAAAAAATGAACGGTTCAAATCCTAAACATGTACTGTCGAACAAGCATTTTTAAAAAGTGGGATGACCTTGCAGTACCCCTTCGGGGTGATCTAAGCACTGTCCTTCTTAATTTTCTTATTACAAACTAGTCATGTAAGTTATGAGAGATGAATTATATACAATCGTTATATACAATATAATTTTTTTTTTCAAATTTAGACCTTTAAATTTGGGCCCAATTCATGTTAGTTTTATTTTTGTCTGTATTACCTTAGGTCCAAATATAAGATCATATCTGTTAAACTCTAAACAAAAAGTTGTAGCCCAAATCTAAAGGCCTAATATTTTAGATTAAACTCTGTACTTAACCCAAATGCTCAATAATTTTATATGACAAATTACCCTTAAACCAAAAATACAAACAATAAAATGAAAGTCTATTTTTTAATAGTTTGTCTCAAGCCCCCAAAAGCCCAAGGCCCGCCATAGAAGTTAGCAATATTACTCTTGTAGTTTATTCTTCTGTATGTTAATAAAAATTGTATATTTAATAGTCCTATACTCCTATATTGAATAAGTGATTGTCTAACACTAAAAATAAGTGATTGCCAAGTATAACGTTATGTGTTTTTTCTTTCTATTTCTTAGAATAATTTATATGTATAAATATATATAGGCCATTTCTTACACAAACGATTCCACATGCGTATGTCCGACTCCTCAAATTAAACTAGCCTCTATTAATTTGATTTGGGTTACTTGTTAAAAATACGATGATAAACTCTAAATCCAAGTCCTAACAAGTATTTTTATCTTAAAAATATGATGTTTTGAAATAACACCTGCTAGGCTGCTAGTGTGCTAGGTATGGATCACATGGCATTTTAAGTTTTCTTAAATTTGCAGAGGTGGGTATTTGGTATTTTGGTGAACGTTGTTTTGAGAAAAATTGAAAATGAAAAAACAACCGTTGAGGTCAAAAAGGTCATCTTAGGCATTGCCAGCCCATGGATTCAAACCCCATAATTAGATTGATGTAAGCAAAGCCCCAAATGAGGAGTGAAATGAACGAGCTCCACGAGGGGAAGCAAAAGCCAGTGGACAAATTTACCCCTGGGATGATAGACCCATCCAAAACACCACCTGTCAACCATGATGTTTCACGTTAAGCCACTCATAAAGTCATAACCCATGAGGGCAATGAGGGCTTGAAGCTGGCCGGCCCCAACTCTTCACCCCCTCCCATTATTTCAAGCTCACCCCCTAAATTTGGCCAAAAAAGAAAAACCATGATACTACCTTGGCCTATAATTATGATTGTAATAACGCAAAACAAAACACTATCAATGGGTGCAAATCGTGCAAGTTGTGGCCAGAGGGTAAAATGGTCATTTGGTTGACCCTAAACAAGTACCCTTTTGCTACAAGGTAACCCTAAACCCCTACCCTACTCAAATGGTCATTTGGGTTGTCTACAAAACACCGATTTAGGCACATAACACTGTTTATTAATATTATTATTTCACATTTGGGGTTGTCCATATATGGATACAACTTTGATATGACCCAAAAGATACAATATAGCAGATAGATTTATTGACCAAAATGACAAAATGCAACAAAAATTTAAAAATTATGGCTGAAATTGATTATTGCCAACAGTTCCCAACACAAAGAAAATGATGAAATTGAAAGGGAATAAATTACAAAAATAGAAGATGAAGAACAGCTTGAACAAGAAGAGGGTGTGGTGTAGTGAACTGTAGCATAAATAAAACAAAAGAGTAATTGATGATGGAGAGAAGGATGTGGAGGGAGGGAGGAAGGGGTGGTGATGATGGTTTAGAACCCAATCCAAACCATCATTGCGAATCTTGGGATGGCCTAGCCCACCATCATTTTACAAGCCCTAGCCATAAGTCCCATAATTGTCCCTCTCTCTCATATCCATAACTAAATGACCAAAATGCCCCTAACTAGCCTCTCTGCCAAAACCCAAAAAACCCATCATCATTCACATGACGCCATATCGATCATCATAGAAACCAAAACACAAAAATCTTTTAGGCTCCTAACCGGCCGCCTTCCATGCTTACACATGCATGATTGTTGTGTCAGAGAGAGAGGGGCATGTCCCCCCCCCCCTCATGAGCCCTCTCTGTTTCTCTCTCAAGCTTTCTCTCTGCATTTTGCTCTATAAATTAACACCCTCTTTGTTCCCTTTGTCCCTCACTCACCTTCACACACAAACTCTTCCTTTTTCACTGCTATTTCTTGTTACAAACCAGATTGCTTCCTCTGCTAAAGCTCTCTAACCAACCACCTTCAAAAGGTGACTCCTTTATTCATTTTTTTTATCTAACATATAAACACCTTCTCTCTCTCTCTCTCTCTCTCTCTCATAAGGTACACATGATGTTATTTTCATGAGGCCCTTCTTGTTCTTGTATGAGAATTGCTAGCTAGAGGATAGTTCACATTGGTTTGTTGTAGTTTCTTCTTTATTTGTCTGTTCCACACCTCATTTTGAGGAGAGAATGTCTCTGCCTTTAGAATGTTTCTCACATTGGATTCTCCAACATTTGTTTTTTAATGGTTCTCTCTCTCTCTCTCTCTCTCTCTCTCTATGTGGAACTTCCATTTTCATTTTCTTATTCTTAAAATTAATAATTTCAATCATACCCTCCTTCTCGAATATGCAAAAGGAGCATGAATTGTATTTGTGAATGCTCTTCCAATGAAACAGAGAGGTTCAAGTCTGCAGCTTGGTTTTTGATTTTATCCTTTTCTTTTATGTATGGGAAGCCGAAAGACACCATTTTTCATTGAGTGCAGTTTTAGACTACTTATTATTCCATCTCTCTTTTCTTTACTAGCAAACAACCCACTTAGCACTCTATATATATCTAGCATAGTGGTCCAAAATTTGTTAAGTTGCTCTGCTTTCCTCTGTTTTCATCTCCTTCTTTTGTAAAACCATCATCAATATATCTAGTAAAGCAGTGGAGAAAGCAAAATATTGATTGTTGCACATTGAAATCTGTTTTTGAACCTTAATCAGTAATTGGGTAACATTTCTTTGATTCAATATGTTTATTTTCTTATCATTTTCTTTTATATGGGAATTAATCACACTTTAATGCTTCTTTATTACCTATGCTTTGAGTATTTTTACAATTAAAAATGTCTGAAAATGTGTTGTAAAATATAGTATAATGGTACTGTCTCTATGTGCAATAAAGAATATTATTATCTGAGACTCTTTTTTTCTGATACTGTTTTTTGGTGTGGTTTTGTTTCAGGGGCATCATCACAGGAAAACCAAAAAAACTTAATTTTCACAGCAATGGAAAGGCTGAACTCAAAGCTGTACTTGCAGAACTGCTACATAATGAAAGAGAATGAGAGGCTAAGGAAGAAAGCACAGCTTCTCAACCAAGAGAATCAAGTCCTGCTTTCTGAGCTGAAGCAGAAGCTGTCCAAGACAAACCCAAAAGCCAATGCAGCAGCAAACACTATTCCTGACCTCAACCTCAGCTCTACCTCCACCTCAAATCCTTCCAGTTCCAGCAACTAAATAAGTAGCTGGGTAAAAGACCAACCCCACTAGGACTTACCTTTTTTGTGTAATAGCTTAGTCAAACAGTGGTAGTTCCAGTTTTAGATACATAGGACAAGTAGTAGCAGTAAGTATCTTTCTATCAAGGATACCTCTGCTTCATCTATTTCCATATCTTATCAGTGTTTTCTTTTTTGGGGGGGGGCTTAGGATATAATTAACTTGCTGGGTCTACAAGGTAACAAGGATATGTATCAAGCCATCTCTCTGCTAGAAACAAATATAATATCATTTTAGCTTTAGCTCTCTCTCTCTCTCTCTCTCTCTACTGCAAACTGTTCAACTGAAAATCCAAATTGGAATTAGTGCTCTCCACTAATTGCTAATTTGGTACAAGCCAGGAATCCATCCAACCTCAGTATGTACAATTTATCTCTAAACAAAAATAAAATAAAATATGGATTACTGCATTCATTCACGTTTAGGTTTATGAATGCTTGAAAATATGCTTCACAATGTCCAAATCACATGTTTTTCATGAATCCCATAATCTACTTTAACCCAAAAATTAAAAATTAAAAAGAAGTAAGAAAAAAAGGATAAATATAAAGTTGCATATTGCTCCTATTTTATCAAGAATTCAAATTTTCTGTACCCCATTTTTCCATTTTCATCTTATTGATAACATCTCCTACCTTGTTGCACACTTGATAGAGCATACCTCTGCATTTCATAATTCTCACTTTTATACATACTATTTATCAAAACACAAACACAAACACGTGAAAGACACAGATGGACAAACTGTAAATTCCACATGGCAAAATAGTTCAACATGTGGGTTATGTGCAAAGAGCCAAATACTTAATGGGCAAACTGGTTCATGCCCAGAGATTATACAGCCAAAAACAGAAGTAAGCAAATAGACAGATTGCTTTGTTGTTTTGTTTTTTATTTTCAGAAAGGATTAATATTAATATTAAAAGAAAAGAAAATGAAATAATTTTAATTTGAAAAAGAGGCTTTTCATTCAGATTCTATTTGAGAAGAAAGAAGAGAGTGATGGGAGGATCTAATCAGAGGCAACGTCATCAAAAGATTCAGCACACACGAAGTCAATGAGGGTTTATGTAGTTTGAAAAGATTCAAAAAAAAAAAAAAAGTGGTAACCCACAGCATCAAACTCATGGACATGACAGGGCCTCTTAGCATATCCTTGGGTTGACCATCACACAACATTCAGAATGTCCAATCAAACCTCAGAATGTGTCTAACAAACCCCTACTATGGCTATGGACCTCTCTTGATGAGACCACCATACCTCAGCAAAGTTGAAGGTTGAAAAAGAGCACCAAGGGTATGATGACTGAAATTTCCCTCCAAGACCCAGAAAGAGGGTTCAGCCAATGAGCCAACAGATAAATTTCAGACCCAAAATTTATTTCAATGAACCCAAATGCTTAGATGGGGTTCTGTCTTTGCCATTGTGCTATACTTGTTTTAATTGTTTTCACATTGTGTCCTTAAGATTATGGCCATCATGACAATATCTAAGAAGTTTGAAGTGTGGAAGAAGGTATGTAAAATGCAGGTCCAAAAGACTAGACCCCTAAAGTACTTAGATGTTGATTGGTTTCAACATTGTTTAATGGAACATTCCATGATGAATCCATCTAAGCTCTTTGTGTTGCCTAACCAAACGTTATGGCTTATGAGGTACTGTAAAGAAGGATTTGTTTGGGAAAAATTGATCCCCAATGATTTTCAAAATCTTGTGACTGATGGAGACTCAAAAACTCTGTTTGATATCTTCAATTGTTAACAATTAGTGACATGGTGCATTTCCTAGGTCATTAAAAACTTATAAAAAAAAGATTAGTGCACAATTATAAGGAATTTATTATGTTATTACTAATGTTATAATGCTACAGTTATTAAATTTGTTCATTAAATAATGTGTTTATACATATGTCACATCATTATAGTTTGTTGGTTGGATGTTCTTAGTTCTGAATTTCCTCAAGGTTCTCCTTTATACTTTTTTGGTACGAAACTTATCATGTTTTAAGTTGTTAAATGAAGATCTAGTTAAGAATATCTAAGTAAATGGTATGCTTTCTATTAATTGTTGGATTTTCATCCAAAGACTAAAAATGTGTAAGTTTCTTATTAAATTACTGACTTAGAATAATGCTATATTTACCACATTTTTTATACCACATTCTTATACCATCTCACGTGTCATTACTTTATTGGACATAATTTTTCTTTTTCTTTTTGGGTTTTTATTTTTATTTTTTAGTATCCAATGTATGAATGCCATGTAAGTTGCCACATAAGTTGGTATGAAATTATGGTATAAAAATGTGGTATATCTAGCAGTACTGAATTACTTATGGTCAAGTGCTTGCGCGCTCCTCTATTAATAATAATTTCTTAACATGTAATAAAAAGTAAATCTCCTTACAAACCAAGTCACCAAAAAGAAAATCACAAAACTCATGGTTCACACACCATTGGGCATTCAACATTCTCGTGGTTATTATCACGGAAGCGTTTTAGTCCCGTTTAGTTCCCGAATTTGAGGGTTGGGGGTCGTACAAGACACGTTTGGTTATCTTATATTCATATGCACTGTTGCCTTGTAAAACTTATTTAATGTAATTATTTGCTATCAAAATTTAATAAATAACATTCATTAATTAATTGGTTCATTATTTAATTGTTTTCCTCTTCCTCATAGAAAGAGGTTAAGAAAAGTGAGTTCTATATTGTGTCTGGAAAAAAGAAAAAGAGCAACGTCTATTCATGGATTAGTCTTAGACTAGATCAAGAGTTTGATTCCCTTCAATGTAACCAAAGTCTATTTTAAGTATTTATTCATGTCTATTATTTGTATTTCTTAGAAATTAATGGATCGGTCCGGTCTTTATAAATTAAAAGATTGGTCCAGGTGGACCGGACTGCAACCCGCAACCTATGAGCTAGCCTGCTAAAGAGTACTTGGTCTATTGCCCATGAATAGGATCTTGGGCCATACATTTAGTCCACAAACCAGTCCAACCCAACTCGTAAGGCAAGGCCAACCGTTTCCCTTAGGGTCTGACCATCTGTTTTCTTTTTGTCATTTTAGCTGAAGAAACAATGTCCACGTCATACTCATACGAAATCATGCCACAAAGGATATAAGGTTAAACAAACCTATTCATTCTGAAAATATCACAGCTTAGTTCCCAGAACAAAATCCATTCCAACATTTGCAATTATATGTTCTATCATTATACAAATCTGGGTGCGTCATTGGAAAAAGAAACCACAGGAAACCCACCATTCCAGCTACAAATGCCACACTTACTATCCCTGAGAAAAAAATGAAGATAACGATGAGCCTTGACCAACAAGAGTTCAACTAACACAACAAAGTTACAAAAAAAGCACAGCCACAAGGAGACAACAAAGCATTAGAGGAGGCCTTTAAGTGATACATCTTCTGTTTCATAATGAGGTGGTCCAGGGCAAACCCAAAGGCCATGGGAAGGAAAAGATTTGCTCAAGTCTAGTTCTCTGTGAACAGGACAAACTCTAGAGCTGCATGCATGCCCACCTTGTGTGCGAATGCAATGGGGCCCCTACATGTCCCAAAACTTCAATAGAGCTACAAGTTTCATATTTCTTCTTTTCCTTTAAAAATGGAGAATTTTATTATTGTTTCCAACAATCATTTAGGTGTTTTTCCCTCATCTCCAATTACACAATTGCCTTTCTATGTTGGCAACTGTAACACAATGGAAAATTATCTGTTCATTATATTTCTACGGTATCTCTTCATTATTTATGTGCAAACACCCAAGTTTTATGAAATAAGTTGATGATGGTAAGAGAAAAAGAAAATCAATAGTATAGATCTACAATTATAACTCACAGCACTTGCACAAGTTTCTTAAATATAATCAACATCTAGACAGAAGAAAAATCAGAATTAGATTATCTTTTATCTGTGCATTCTATAGTTCTCAGGTACGCATTTTGTTACTAGGAAACTCTACTCGCATACCTATCCCCCGTGAGACTAGCACAGGCAATCCCATAAAATTGCAAAATACATGAGCAACTAAAGGAGCAAGGAAATGTCCTGCATGGAATAAATAAGACACGTATCAAAGACATAGAAAAGTATCTCATGGAAAAAAGAGTAAACGAAAAAGCTCCTCATACACACCTCATAATATACTATTTTATGATCCATATAACACGAAGCTTATGTTATGAAAGGCAAGACACACGATAACAATAATATAGAAAAGTGCCAATAACCACGTACCAGTTTGAATGAAGAGAAAAGATGCATATGAGCCAAAGATCACAGTATAGCCAAGCTGCAGACCTGAAAAAAGCACATTTCATCCATAAAGCAACATGTTGACAAAACAGTTTTTATATGTAAGTGGTCCCCAAAATGCAAGAAGTAAACAAAACACAGGTTAGCTTGATAAATGAAATGGGCGGGATCCTATAATGCAACTGCCCATTTCTCAAGGCTGAAATCTCTGTGTCCATGCAAGGAGATAAAAGTTGAGCATACCTATAGCCATGGAAGCTTTGATCCAGTTAAAGTTTTGTCTGCTATAGACCTCCATTAGATGGTTTAAATGTGCTGCAAAGAGTAATAATGCACAATAAGACTCCATGATCAATCAACTAATGTGACATAACAACAAAAAATTACACTATCTTATATGGAAATGTCATAATGAGTTCTTAATAAAGCACTAGGGACAAATTGAAGTGATTATGCTGCACAAAAAAACTAGGGAACAGAGAGTAAAAGTAACCAGAAGAACAAACCTTGACCATGATAGACATTTACTATCTGCAAGAAGTGACATTTGTTGACTTACCCAGGCTGAAGAAAATAGGGCAGAGAAATATGACAGTGTATTTTTGGAATCCTCCACAGAGAAGTAACGGTATCATACATGCTCTAAACACCAACTCCTCAGTAATCGGAGCCTGTTTAAAAAAAAAAAAAACTGTGAATGAATTGATGCCATGAAAGATACTTTATAGGCTTTATGCTTCAACCAACTAAAGCCAAAGATTCATGTCAATAGGGCACTCTATATATTCATCACTTGATAATTCCACTTACTAAGCAGGCCAAGTTAACATGAACTATATTAATTACAGGGTATACATAATATACGCAAACTAATTCATTTTGAAAGCATATAAGGCAACTAACCACAACATAATTACGCCAAACCAACACATTGGAAGCAATTGCATGCATACAGGCAACAGTCTTTTCTGAGACATTTTTGATATAATCAAATGAAAAGCCTCCACCAACAGCACAGTTCATATGGTCCCTCCACGAATCAATCAACAAAAGAGACTTGAGGACCAAGGATCCAGCGTATATAAGAGCAGTCAACGAAAGAGGAAAGACCACAGCTTGCCACTGTTTCATACATAAAATTGCAATTCAGCACGCAAATTTTAGCAAGCATTCACCGTTTCCCAATCTGCATAAAGAATTTAAACTCAAGGCTGCTCGGTAAACACTAAAAAAACACACACACACACACACACCAAGATTGTATCTTATAGCATAGTAATACTCACAATATGGTCCATTCGAACGCCATATACACCAAACAGCTCTGATGCCTCTCTGCTTCTCATCTGGCAATATTCAACAATGTGAACCAGGTGAGCTATTCTGATCATAACCCATAACAAAATTGCAAATGGTCTACGTGTAATTGCTGCTAGTAACAGGAAAATAAGTAGCCAAATAACAGTTTCATTTTATTTCATATCATAGTTGAAAATGTTAAATGCCAGAAACCCAATTCATAAACCTTAAGCTAAGTTCGATTACAGGTTAGCTTACTGTTCAAAGCCAGCAATCTAAGTTGAAGATCCGTAAAGGGTTAGCTGAAAATGGAAAATTAAAGCGAAAATGGGGGTGGGGCTTACGGGGAGGAGGAGAGCAGAGACGATGATGGAGACGATGGAGGAAATAGCAGCGCATATGAACCGTCGGGTCATGAAGCTCTTGAAGGAAGAGGGAGGAGGAAGACGGAGGATTAAAGTCGGTGCGTAGAGAATGGCCACGTAGAATAACGCCATGGCGGCGCAGGCCACCACCGCCACTGGTTTCGAAAGAGCTCCGTCCTCCATTTCCTAATCCCTAGAGAGAGAGGTAGTGAGACAGTTAATATGGTTGATTTCGATTTTGGAGAATTGGTAGTTCTTAGTTGACTTGGAGATGGAGAGGACTGCTTGGAATCTCAGCCATTCTTGTTCAGGAGGAATGGAATATGGATGGTGTCGTTTTGACTATGGGCTGTGGTGCTGCTTTCTTACGCAGAAAAGCCCACACTGGTGGGCCTGATCTTATGGGCTATGGGTCTATCATCTATGGCATCACCACCAACTTTTTGGTAGTAGACGTGGCAATTCGTGTTAGCAGGTCATAATCATATTGTGTTATTTCGTGTTCATGTTAAATATCAGTCATTCCATTCACTCATTCAGAGTTCATTGCAAAACTTCGATAGCTCCATTGAAACTGCCCATCTCTTTTGGTTAATTTTATTAAATAACCTCTTTTAATATACAATAATTTTTTTTTATCCTTCCCTCCTAAAACTTGCTTTTCTTACTCTTTTACCTATGAAATGTTGAATTTTCTCTCGTAATAAAATCTCCAACCTTATGTAGACCGCGAATTCCACAACGTACTAGACCAGAAATTTGACAATCTTCTTTTCCTCTTCGGGTGACTGCGTATTCCACAACTGGACCAGAAAATTGACTAGTTGCTTCTCCTTTTTCAACGACGATCGTAGGTGATGACGACCACAGCTGATCAGTAAATGAAGAAGAATATAAAAGTTGAAGAAGACGAGGAAGAGCAAGAAGAGGTTGTTCAAGTTCAAGGGGGTTATGGGTTTTCGAATCTAGACGACAATCTTTTTTCATAGCAAAACAACTCACCACCACCATCCCATCAGATTCAACCCACCACCATCCTCCACCTCCCCACCGACCTCTTATCTATGTCTCTCTTATCTCTCTCTCCCCTTCCCTCCCAACCCACTAAGAGAAAACACTCAAATCTGGGAAAAAAAAGCTGCTTCTTTTTTTCTTTTTCTTTTTTCAGATTTGGGTTGGGAGAGAATGGGAGAGAGATAAAGAGAGAAGATGATGCGTTGCTGGCCAGTAAGGGAGGTGGGGCCGGCAAGTGGGGAGAGGAGGATTTGGGTTGTCGCTCTCGATGGTTTTCGCTGTCTCCATGGTTGCTGCAGGAAAGTGGAGGAGAAGCAACTGTTGAATTTTTTTTTTTCGAATGTACGGTCTATATATGATATATATATATAAGGGATATTTTGGTCTGAAAAAATGTAAAAATGTTAGAAATGTAAGTTTTGCAGGATAAGTGTCAAAAAAGTTTATTGTATATTAAAAGGGGTTATTTAATAAAATTACCCATCTCTTTTTGTTCTTGCATTGAAAGATGAAATTTTTTTATAATCATAATCTTAAAAAAAAAATCGAATATGCATCATTATTTTTAGACTTTTTTACATTTTATCTACCTGAAATTTAATTCGTTTTTCATCTCACCTCCTAAAAAAAATTCACTCCATGTGACACTCGCACCTTACTTTAAAAGATTTTGCAACTCGAATAGATTCTATTACCCTTTTTGTTAAGAATTAAGGCATTATCTTTTCATGTTAGTTTTCTATTGTTTGACAAAAAAAATTAATTAATTAATAACTTCAACAACCCCACCTTTCCCTCCACGTACCCACCATTGGCGACTACCCATTGCTGATGGTCCCTCACATCGACCACCCCTTGTGCTTCGGTGGTTGGATAAGAACTAATGTAGAGGTATGGGTTTATAGAATAATTTTCCAGTTTTTTTATTTAATTGAAAATTATTTTGTTTGAATCTTCTGTTCTTACTTATTTTAATTATTAGTTGAATTAGGTTGTTTAGCATCTTTGAATGCTCAGAAATATATTGAAAAATCGGGTTAAAAGTATGGGTTTGAAGATTTGGGTGTCCTGATCAAAATCTTCAAAATTGGATTTTTGATTCATAACTTAAATCTTGTGATGACTTGATAGAAGAGTTGAAATAGAGGTTATTTACGTTGATTTCGAAACCTAAGAAACCTATTTGGAGTGTTAGATTGATAAAAAAAAAAAATTGAATTGGAAACTTTAAATCAAAACTTCAAAAAATTTCTAGAAAAAATGGCAGTTTCATGTACTTATCTTAGTGGTCTTATATCTTGAATTCTAGAACTTCGTTTGAAATCTAATAACAATATAACAAGTATAAGATTGTTTAATTTCATTATGGTTTGATAGGTTAATATCAGGACCAAAGTTGGAGAAAAAACTAATATGAAACTGGTTTGAAAATTTTGGGAAGATGATGAACAACACTAAAAAGAATAAAAAACCTCTTATTTTTAATGAAAATATAGACGAAATGTAACTTGGGTTTGACATTCCAAAATTTTTTAAATTAAGGTGCCACATTGACTTAATTTTATTAAGTTGTAAAATGAAAAATGTGTCATAATTCAAGTGAGTAAAGTGTAAAAAAATCTTATTTTTAATTAATTAATTACAATTTATCCCCCTAAATTATTGGGAGATTCACATTTCGTCTCCCAAATTAAATTTTTTGACACTTCATCCCTCACACTATGTTCCGTCAGAAAAAAAATAAATCAAATGGGAAGTCATTTACTCATTTTTGCACACGTGGTAATCTTTCTAAGTGCTAAATGTAGGGCTAAGTTTTTGTATCGCGAAATCGAAAAATACTGAAATTGTGGTATGTCGAACCAATGGCAACGGTTCTCCTCCGAGCCGACCCTTTTCGGTGGTGGTGGCGAGATTGCAAATCCCAAATCGTTGGAGTACCGACATACCGATACCGCTCCGAATTTGCTTTTTTCTTCTTTGCTTCTCTGGTTTTTTGTGCAACTTCTTCTTCTTCAACCCAGCTTCTTCTTCTTCTTCTTCATGCGAGCTCTGACTTGCAAGCTCAACCACAGCCACAACCATCACCAACCCACAACCACCACCATCCCACATCCACCGATATCGCAGAGTACCGACTGGATACCGTTTGAAACCGAAGAACTCGGTAATTGTCCACCGTCGGTACGGTGTCGGAGTCCAAAACCTCCATCTCCACCCCTATCGGTCGACACTTGCTATTGGTGTTTTGGTACAGTTACCGTATTGAACGCACCCCTAGCTAAATGTGTAGAACTAATGAAGTAGACTATGTTTTGACGAATGTGATCTTCGATTTGACGAAACGTAGTGTAAGAGTCAACTATGAAAAAAATGAATTTAGAGAGCAAAATGCGAACCGTCCAATAATTTGGGAGGTAAATTGTAATCAACCTTTTTTAATTTAGTGGCAAATTGGCAAAGGTACTTAGAGAGTGGGTGTGAAGAGAAAACAAAGAATGTTTTTTGGCATAAAAAGCAAAAAGTGTATTTAGAATCCTCCTTGAGTCCTTTCGCTAAGTCTCAGGACTTTTCTTTTTCAGCAATTTTAGTTGCCTTAAGAGCAAAAGTGTAATTTCAAGCCCTAAAGAACGTCACCGGGCCAATACAGCGCGGCAAAAACTCGCTTCCAAAGTTCCAATCAACCAAACGACCCCAATAAAAAGTCGAAACTACCCTTACAGTCCTCTCAATACAACCGCTTGCTGTTACTCGATCGGAAAATTCCCACTCAACGATTCCTCTGCTCTCGATCCCCCAATTCCAAAACCCTAAAATCTCACCCCCAAATTCCCCAATTCACACTCTCCGATCCCAAATGACGAAGGAGTTCGCCGTGCCACCGGTGGTTTTCCCCTCAGGCGGCAACCCCAGCGCCGGATCCAACAACATCCAGCAGCGCCGCGTCGCGACGGCGCCTTTTCAGCCCCCCCGCTCCTCCACCTCCAGCATCCCCTTCATGTCCTTCGACATCGGCTCCGCCGCCGCCTCCTCCTCCGGCAGCGCCCTCTTCGGCGGCCCCATCGGCGTCGCCGGCTCCTCCATCGGTGGCGGCGGCACCAACTTTGAGGACGAGGAGCCCCTCCTCGACGAGCTCGGCATCCACCCGGACCAAATCTGGCGCAAAACTAAGTCGATCCTCAACCCGTTCCGGTCCAACCCGGCGGTCCACAAGGACTCGGACCTCTCCGGCCCGATCCTCCTCTACATGTCGCTCTGCCTCTTCCAATTACTCGCCGGGAAGATCCAGTTCGGCGTGATCCTCGGCTGGATCGTCGTCTCTTCCATCTTCCTCTACGTCGTCTTCAACATGTTGGCGGGCCGCAACGGCAACCTCGACCTGCACCGGTGCACCAGCGTCGTTGGCTACTGTATGTTGCCTGTGGTGATCTTATCGGCCGCCTCGCTCTTCGTGCCGCAAGGCGGGCCCTTGCGGTTCGTGGTGGCAGCCGTCTTCGTCTTGTGGGCCAGCAGGGTTTGCACCGGGCTCATGGTTGCGCTGGCCGACGGCGGCGACGAGCATCGCGGGTTGATAGCGTACGCGTGTTTCTTGATTTACACTCTGTTTTCGCTTCTTGTTATATTTTAGTGGCATTTGGGTTATCACCATTTTAGTACTCTGCAAGTTTTGGTGGTTGGTTCATGATAGTGAATATCTTGAACATCTTGTAGGTGTGGATTTAGATTTTCTAAGGAATAGATGAATCTGATGCTGTGATTGGCTTTTATGGGTTTATGCTGCTATTTGTAGAAAATGGAGATATTACTATTACTTGGAAATCAATCTATTCATCTTGTTTAGAGACATATGTCCCTCATGCTTATTGGAAATGGATTTGGGGTCACTTATGCTTTCCATTATGCTGCTTTGTTGCTGTTGTTGTTGCTTTCATGGTTAGAACTAAGAACAAGACAGGCTAGTGGAGACGTTGCACTAATTTACTTCATGGTGTGGGAGAAAATGTTAGTCTCGATTCCATCTTTAGGGGAAGGCTTCTCTTCATGAATTAGCTGATACATTTCGCCCATTCTTCTATATGGGCTGATCTGTCATCTTCCCTCTTTGTAGCATAGTAGGTCCTTGTCTATATGTTGGTATAAGAGGGGTTTATATCTGAGGTTCCCTCTGAATTTCTGTTTTAATAGTTCAACAGTTTGCCTAAGGCTGAATGACAAAACACAACCATGAGATTTAAACGATAATCCAATTTCAGTGTGATGGTTGCTATGCTCAGACTGAACACACAAGACCAGAACAGGTTGCCTACATCAAATGGTAATGGTGTTTTCTGTGCGCTAAAGTTGGTAAAAGAATGACCTGGGTTGTCGGTGTACAGAAATAGTCATCTAGGCCACATCTCAAATTGTTAGGTGCCAAATTGAACAACCTTAACTAATTTTTATTTTTCTGTTTAGACTAACAAAGCTGAAGGTTTTAGGTTATTCTTCTATGTGATGGTCTTAAAATGTGCTAACTATGAAGCTGTAGTGGGTCTTATAGTAAATACGGTGATATGGATATTTTGGCTAGAGGTTGAGTCATGCAATGAAGGGTCCTCGCATTTCTTTTTGATCCCTTTTTTAGAACTTTTGACAAGTTTTAATCGTCTTGTAGTTGCTGTAGATTTTCTGAAAGGTTTGCTTGCTGAATAATTGAACCTTGATGCCTTTTCCCTCTTTTTACATTGGGCAAAATTCAAAATTTAGTCTGTCATTGCTTCATTAATATAGCTCTAACAGATTATTTCCAGTATCTAATACCTTAAAAATGCTCCTATGCTATTTATTCTAAAAAGACCCAAGAGCGCTGGTTTCTTGCGCGAAAGAAAACTTCTGACTGAGACTTCAAAGTTAAAAGTTTAACAGGAATTTGCAAGATGCATAAAAGATAAAAATTACTGAAGATACTGAACTTACTGTGCTTCTGTAAAAGGGAATAGAGAACTGCTAATGGTATTCAAATCCCTCCTATATTTCAACCTTAAGGCATGAAGCTAATGAATTGTACTACATGTTGGAAAAGCAATGTGACCCTGTATGCTCAAACCTTTAAGAGTTGAGGCTAATGCTCAGATAACTGCAAAACTTATGGAATTTATATATTATCAGTTAATAGATATCCAAACTTGAAGAATTGGTATTTAGAGATTGTTAAATTTTGAGAATATTGGCTACTGCTTTTGGTTGGTGAAAGGTTTAAGTTCAAATGCAAGGTTATGTAGTGTTCTCTTCTCCACTAGGACAACTTGTGACCATCTTAGGTTGCTCATTGTTTATTAGAGAAATTGTGGATTGTCTTCTGTTCTGTTGAGGTAGTTAGGTCTACTGCGCAAGACTTTAGTGGTTTTGGTAGATATTAAATCAACAGTTCCTCCCAAGAGTGGAGCTTGAGTTTTTGTAGGTTTAAAATGGATGCCTTGTTCTGTTATTAACTGGTCAGCCAACTACAAAATCTAAACTTACAAATATTGAATTCCTATGAAATAGGATTCTCCATTTATATTCGTGCTGATCAAATGCATTGAAATTGTATAATAGATTCGAAAGTCATTTTAATTAGGTAATCAGTAATGTAAAAATCGAAAGAAGCCACAACAGGCATATGTAATATGTCATGTCATGTCAGCCATACGTGGGGTTGGACTTGGAACACGTGCTCTCAAAGACCAACCTCCACATTCTTTTTTGTATCATTGTAGATTTGTTGAAGGGCGTTCTACTTACCACCTGAACTCAACCCCACCACCCAACACCCAAAATGTGAGAGACCATATATAAGTAGGAAGCCACATCCATGAAACTCCAAAAACCCACCATGGCTTCTCTTCTTGGAGGTTCGGCTTCTGCAGAACACGCAGGAGGAGCGGGTAAAGGTCTAGCTGCAGACATGGAAGACGAAGATGATCTTTTCGAGATCAATCTCGAGGCGGTTGACAGCATTCCTTCACCACACTACCACTGGGACAGCTATTTCACTGCAACTGGAAATGCTCTGCTTGCCAATTGCCTGCTGCCTGTAACCGATATTTCTCGTGCCATTCCGATGGTTTCCAAGGCATTGTCATCCGAGGGGACTGGTAATGTTGTGATGGTACCGGAGGCTGTGCCCTTGGGGCAGCTTCTTAGGCTGCCATTCTTGGGGGCTCTTGGGCTTCACCAAAAGGAAGCGAACCCCAAATGGAATTTGATTGGGAAAAATGAAGCCCATTTAGATGTTGGGTCTCAGCCATTCGAAGGAAGAAGATATTACACCAGTGTTGATACTGTGCGTGAGGATATTAAAATTTATGGGGGATAAAGTGTTTGTTTACCAATACTCAATCTTTATTATGTTGAATGGCCAAAAAAAAAAAAAAAAAACCTTTAGTATGTTTTGCAAGTCTCTCTCTCTCTCTCTCCCTCTCATATGGGTCTCATATAGATTACAGAGGTATTGCTTGTCCAGTTAACAATTTCTTGAAAGGAGCCTAGAGTGGGAAAAAGATTTACGAACCTTTATTATATCATTTTTTTTTTCTATATGAAATTTTTATTATATATTACTTATGCTACAGCGTAATCCTTTAAAAATTGACATGATCAGTTAACTCTCCAAATTACCAACTAGTTATTGGTTTAATAATATTTTCATTCACTTTATTGAAAGAGATTCAAAGTTTGAATTCTCTTTCCCAAGATTAAAAGATAAGAAAACTCCCAAAATCATAATTAATTCTTGTTTGATAGTGCTTTTAGAATTGTCAATAACTATCAAAAACATTTTCAAATTATTAAAAACGTTTTTAGTAATATTTGGTAGAAATAAATATGTGTTTATGAATTATAAAAGTGTTTTTAAGAGGTTTTTTAAGAACATGTGCTTCTGAGTATAAAAAACACTCTTACTTAATAACACTTTTTGTTAGTAACATATAAAATTTGTGAAAGTACTTGGAAGCAGTTTATGAACAAGCATTTGGTGAAGCTTCTTCATAAACCACTAACTTAATCTAATTTTGTCAAACGATAGGAAAAACTCTTTTAACTATCCAAAAGAACTTTTAGACCTTATAAAAAACCATGCATTTATTCACCTCTCTTAAACATAATAAAAATTAATAATTTTCAGATTAATTTTCTGAATATCTAATTAATATGCTTGGAATAATATCCTTGCTACTTGCATCTCAACTTACATTTTACCTTGAAAAATAATTCAGATTGATTGACCATACTTAGCGGTCAATATTCATATGGCATACCTCAATGAGTCAATGAAATACAATTATGTCTACCAATCCCTCAAGTATAATACAATCCTTAAACTTTAAGCACACTTAGACAATGGTATCCAAGAAATTAAGTAATATTGAAATATCAGTGCACAAGATCCGCTAGACATGCATGTTTCATATCATCATTCATTATGATATTAATTACCTTTTTATATATTTAATTATATATTACTCCTTGATGGCTGATCCGATGAGAAATACTTGTTCCAATATAGGATTTTGCTCCTTTAATAAACAAAATTTGAACCAATAAACACTTTGCACTAAAGGATTGGATTTAATACAAAGAATCAATGAATTATATTAATTTTAGTATTTATAAATTCAATTCAACAATAATTATACATTGTTGCTCGAAGTTTATCCATAATTTAAATAATTTTGTGTATAACATACCATACCAGATGGTAATAATTAAACACTATCATATGATTATGTATTGATGCGATTAAGAGCATCTGCAATGGTAAAGCTAAAAACCCAAATTTGGCCTTGGGTGAACTGCAATGGTAAGCTATCTCACAAACTCCAAGAAATTTTTTTCCAGTTAGAATTTTTTGTACACCAGTTTTGGCGTTGAAGAATTCTAACGCTATTTGTTTTTTTTTTATTTTTTTTTTATTTTTTTATATTATCCCCTTATTACCTTTGTCTCTCCAGTTATAAAAACTAGGGGTGGGCACGAGATGGAGGGGGATGTGACTTACCTCATTCCGTTGTCATCTCATGATTTGAGTTCGGGATCGGTACGAGATGAGATGAGAGTTTTGAGATTATGGTACCATCTCGTTCCGTACCAAATTGGTTCGGTACCATCCCGATCCAAAAAAAAAAAAAAAAATTCAATTGATTGGTTGACTGCTTTGCAATGTACAACTGTACAGCTGTACAGAATATTGGACATGCATTGATTAGTTGTGAATAAATGAGTGTGTAAATAAGTAGCAAATATTATGAAAACAGAAGAGTTCAAAAGCCTATCACATATGATCCTTATTTGCTTGTCCAATTCGACTGGCAGTGGTGTTACTTTGGTAGAATTGGGCTTAGTGTTATTTATTGGGCTATGAAACAAGTTAAAAAATAAATTGGGCTTAGTGTTATTTAGGTCCATTAAATGAAATAATTAAATTTTAATTAATTGGTCCGGGACGGGACCATTTTGGTATTGAACATTCAGGACCGATCACATCCCGTTTGAAATCAGTACAGTATGGGATCGGTACGGGGTTTGAAAATAGAAAAACAAAATGAAACCAAACGATACGGAATGACACGGAACGGTATGGTTTCGGTATTTTCGGTCTTAATGCCCACCCCTAATAAAAACATTATTTACTTCCATATTCATTATTATTTTTAAATAATAATCATTATCCTTTTATATTTTTTTATTCATAAAAATTACAAATAATTATTACAAAGTCCACTTTTGAACTCTTAATAATAAATTAACCCACCTATTTTACCAAAATGATAAAACAATCCACCTAATTAGTTTTAAACCCACATTTAAAAAAAAAAAATAGGTTGTTTTATTATTTTTTTAGAAAATTAGGATTAAATACCAAATCCTAATAATTTTTTGGTATAGCATAAAAACTATATAATATTTCAATTGAACTACTAAATTTAAATCTAGTTTTTTAGATTAGGTTACAAACATGTTGGCCCTTTTAATTTTAGCCTTTTCCATTTGACATTTTTGTCCTTTGCCCCACATATAATGGATGTTAGTTAAAATTTATAAAGTTTTGACAAAATTGCCCTTGAGGCTTTTATATTATCTTGAAAATTTGCTAATGTAGTCTCAATTTCACATTTAGTTGTGACTATACGATACTCTCAATTTCAAAATTAATTGTGACTGAACGATAGTTACATTTAAGTTGTGAGATAGTCAAAATAATGGTGTGAATTTTGTTTTAGAGAAATTATATTATAATATAGTATAAATATAGGTCAAAACAATACTTTTACTCAAAATAATACATAGTATAGTGGTGTGAGTTGTCTCTTTCAATTTACCAAGACAATCACAGTTAAGTTATGACTGGATTGATTTTTTTTTTAAATACAATATAGTATAAATTAATGTAATATTTGTGATATAATATTATTTTTATTTTTTTATTGTAGTGGCATGTGATGTAATATTTGTAAATTCTAATACATTTTACTTTATTATTTTGTTTGACTTTTCAACTAGTACCTAATCTAAAATGCTATTTAATTTTGGTACCTAAACTAAAAATTTATTGAAATTTAGTAGTTAAAATAAATGGACTTTTTTTTTTTTTTTTCTCTCTCTCTCTCTCTCCATCCTCTCTCTTTGTCCTCTCTCTCTATGTGTTGCTCTCTCACCTCGTATGATCTCTGTATTTCTGCCGATCTCTCTCTCTTTCTCTTTCTTTCTTCTTTTCACTATAACTCATCACCGGAGGCTTAAAGAAGGCCGGCAATCTCCAGATCAGAGTTTGTTGACGCATGATCTGGAAGTATGAAGGTCGGAGTTTGTGAATCGCACGATATGGATCGGAGGTACTATGTCGATTGTTATTGTTCGACGTGCAGTAACCATATGAGACAATAGTTATTATTGGACAGTGGCAATGATTTGTTACTATTAAAATAAAGATTTTTTAGTTTATAAGCTTGAATGTTTGTGTTTTTTTTTTTAATGAGTTTTTTACATGTTTATGAAAGAAAATGACAAATGATATCATATTTATGCCTTTTTATAGGTGTCTATTGCATAGTGAGAATAGTCATTGTCCAACAATAACTATAATTGCATTACTATAAGAATAGTCATTCTCATCTTCTAGTTATTCTCAATATCTATAAGATGAGAATAATGTAACTGGTGTCAGGTTTAATTGATTGATAGTCTTACAACACACCCGCGCGCGCACATATATAATATATATATATATGAGAACTCTGAAAATGTCTTCATTTTAAGAAAAATGAGGACAACATTGTGAGGCCAGTACCACCATGTGATCCACTCATCTAAACCTTAATCTCATCTAAACCCTAATCAAAGTAGAAGAAGAAAAAAAGTTAGGTTAGAGGTGGATTGGTTCCACGTGTCCCCTTATGATTTTTCAGTTGATATAAAAGCCAAAACCCTAGATCGAGCACTGGAAGAAGAGAAAGAAAGAGCTAGGGACATATATATATGGGTCTTGTGTACTCCTGTCCAGCTAGTGTCCCCCTTATAATTTTCCAGTTGAGAAGAACAACAAAACCCCATATATATATATATATATATACATATGCAGTCAGATGATCAGATCAGACTTAATAAACAGCCACAGCAAATTCATAACATTTGATAAAGAGGAAGAAAACGTACAACAGTACGTAGTCTCACACACACAGCTAGCGGTGTTTTATTTTATTTAAAAACATATATATTTTGGTGGTAGCTACTAGCAGCTAGCTAGGTAGGTAGCTTAGGCTAGCGTCTTCTGGCTGCCGTTTCTCTCTGCGCATTGTAGTAAACGGCAGCGACAGGAAGGCCGAGGTCGTTTTGGGCGGCGAAGCCTCGGGTGCTGAAGTGATCCCTTGAGGAAGGAGGGTTCACTGACTGCCTTCGTTTCTGCTGGAACAGAACAAACACAAACCTGTGGATGCCTATGTTGGGCCTTGGGATATCATAGCTCACCACCTCTCTTCCTGTTAATTAATTAATTAATTACATTTGGAAAATTAATTAGCTAGATAGAGATTAGAGACTACTAGCTATAGTGGACCTACCAAATGTGGCGTCTGTGGTGCCTGGTATGTCTGTCACAATCCTGTTTTTTTCAATTAAAGCAAGCGGTTAGTTCCTAGCTAGCTAGGTATATATGCTATTCACAATATATTGCAGCTTCCTTATATGCACACGTGCTATGATATATACTAGTGATCCTTGGATTCAGATGGGTTCACGATATATAGATTGTGAACACTTCGATCTATGTGCATATTATGCAACCACGGCACCATAGAAGGTCTCATGTACCATAGATTGTGTATAATGTTGCTTTGCTTTTTAGATTTAAGTTCAAAATTTTAAGTTAATAGAGAGACCATAGAAATATATAATACATATATTTCTAATTAACTGAATATCGATCAACTTAATTGATTTTCAGTTTTGATAATAAAAAAATTAATTATCTTTAATTGATTTGTAGGTTTTGATAATTGATATATATATAATAGGGTAAATTTTCAAGTAAGAAAAGTATGAACATCATTTTTTGACCTATAATTCAATAATTTGAATATCTTATATTTTAGAATATCATTTAAAGATTACTTTTGTAAAAAATTAGACAAATTAAAAATTATTTAGTCAATTTATTTAACCAACATCATTAATTTTAATTTTATTTGATATATTGTAATTTTTTCAATAATTTAAATGATCAAACAATTATTAATTTGATTAATTTTGTAGATGACCATTGAAAAGAAACTTAAAACATAAACGGAATCTGCACTGTGAGGTGGTACCTAAAAATGATGTTTCTTAAAGTAAGAACAGTTATATAATAGGTGTTCTAAGGTATATATAGTACCAGTGCAGTTGCTCCCTTAAATAAGGATCACTAGGGCCAGGAACATCAGGGTCAGTCATCACCTGCAACAAGAAATTAACAGAGACTAATTAAGAGCAAATTCAAAGAGAAATTAAGTGGAAAATATTTTATTGGAGCTGTGTGGATATGGATTCAAATACATGTATATATTACCAGGGTAAAAGAAAGATCTCATATCGCCTCCTTGAATCTCAACTCTAGGTTTGGTGGTGACTGCAGAAGGGTAGAGCTCCTGTCCATTGCAGACTGGCTTGCTGTTGTAAGTCACAGACATTTTTGTTG